>NW_007731145.1:107167-108268 GCF_000696425.1 Galeopterus variegatus | reverse complement strand
GGGATCCGAACCCTCGGACGGGAGCGCCGCCGCGCTTCCCAAGCGGCGCACTATCCAGTGCGCCACCGGGCCGGCCCATAACACTGACCATTTTAAACGTGCCTGTATCACCAGCACCCTGGACTCTTCAAGCTAAGGAATCAGCACCAACAGCGTTCTCTACCTTCCTGCTTTAAGAATGATGAGCGCTGATGGTCACAGCATATGGTTAAATTTTCAAGGGCATGTAAACAGAATTTAAAACGTTTTATATTTAAAGAAAAATGAATCTTTGCCTGCAAACTGAGAAATGTTATTCAACTTTTTGATAGAGGGTTTAAAATCAGCCAAAAAAGCTTTAGGTGAACACTTGGCTTCCTCTTTATTTCTTCTTAGAGATTAAAAACAGGTTTATGTAGGAGATTTTTAATTCGTTTTAGGGTATACGAACACCTCCTGGCTTCAGTGCCCCCACTCAGAAACCCCATGACTTGCCCCTTGGCCACAGATGGTGAGCTGAGTTCTTCCTACCTCAATGCACTGCTTGATCCAAAAGTGGTTCCCCATGGCTTCCCAATTCTGGGAACAGGTCACATAAAGCAGGCGCTCGTAGACCCGACGTTTCATAGAGTTGTCAAAAACCTCGAAGAACTTTGCCCTGATGAGTGGCTGGGCACAACGCAGCCCAGAGAGAAAGGCAGGCTCAAGTTTGGCGGTCAGCTCACTGCCAGAAAGTGTCTCGTCCCTGTGGGCCAAGGAGTAATACTAGGACATAAGAGCTGGGGGAGACAGTGGACTCCTCAAGCCATAAACAAACAGGTACACACCAGCTTTCTGCAGGGCCACTGTGAAAGCCAAAGTACAGGGGCCGGCCCCCGCGGTGCTGGGAGTGCAGTGACGCTCCCGCCATGGGTTAGGATCCTATTAGGAATGGCCAGTGCGCTCACTGGCTGAGCGCAGTGCGGGCAACACCACACCAAGGGTTGTGATCCCCTTACCGGTCATGAAAAAGACAAAAAAAAAAAAAAAAGAATAAAGATAGCAAACATTAAAAAAAAAAAAAAAAAAAAAAGCCAAAGAATGGTGTAACTTGTAATAGGCTCCCACAGCACTTCAGCAGTG
>NW_007731145.1:37559-106918 GCF_000696425.1 Galeopterus variegatus | reverse complement strand
AAAAAAAAAAAAAAAAAAAAAAAAAAAAAAAAAAAAAAAGAAAAAATAAAAAAAAAAAAAAAAAAGAAAGCCAAAGTATGGTGTAACTTGTAATAGGCTCACACAGCACTTCAGCAGTGTTCACTAGTGATGCCAAAATATGTTCCACGATTTAGTATTTAAGTTAGTACTTTAAATTTAGGTATATGCAAAAGATTACAGTCACGTTGTGTTGGCTGATCAGAGAACACATCAAGGACGAATATATGCAATATTTGATTAATTGCTGTAATTACCTGTAGACATAGTTCACAAGGTCTAAAAACTGGGCGTTTAATTCAAGGTCTTCTGGAAAACGTTTTTCTATGTAGGTCATCATTTTCACAAGCAAAATGGACTTCTCCCGGAGTGTAGGTGTCTGTACGAAATTTGTTTTTTAAAAGAAAAGGTCAATTACTTCTATTTGAGAAAAGGGTGTTTAAAAGTATCTGAGCCATTTGCTCTAATTTTTTAAGCTCCTATAATTTTCTCAAATACAAGACAAGGCCATTTCTAAACAGAAAAATCAAAGATGTACCAATATAATTTTCACAGGGGCTACCAACTCACTTTGGACAGAAAGCAACTAAATTACAAAACAAATCAGAAGTTTGCAAGCATATCACTGAGTTAAACAACAGTCCCTCATTACAATTATTATTTGTCTTACCTTCACCGCCATAAAAGGCTAATAGGTAAGCGTCCTTTATTTTAACATTTTAACAGAAGTAAAGCCACATTAAGATGAATACCAGTTAATCTCAAATTTCTATTTAGAGTCTGTTAAGCACACTAAGAAAAACCCATCTTAATGAAGAAAAGATACTGTGATGCAAATAGAGGAGAAAACAATGTTTGCTTCAAGAAGTTTCAGGAAGAAGAGCGGGAAGGTGTTGCCCGACTCTTCTCTCACATCCAGAGGAAGGTCAGTCAGGTGGCTGAGCACAGTGCCCTCTTCCCAGCTCACCTGATTGGCTGCCATTGGCGAGTTATTCTTAACCCATTCTTCCACGATTTTAACCACAGCCCGGAGGATTTTAGCATCTGATGACTTTTCAATGAGGGATGTCAGAATGGCCTGGATGAAGTTCTTCCTCATCTCCATGCTCATCACGGCCAGACGCGTTTTCACCAGCTCCAGGCTCAGCATCACCAGCTCGCTTGTGCCTGTCCATGCAAAGAAAGAGAACATACCCCAACAAACCTTACAAATGCACTTAACAGGCAGCCACTCAGCATTACTTGGCATGTTGGGTTCTGCCTATTTCCCTCCCAAATATTTCCTCCAGCAACGAGAACTCTGGGATTTAAAGCAACTCACCATCGCAAGGGTGGCCCTATAGGAGTCCTCCTCATGAGAGACGATGGAGATTATGGGACGAGCACAGGCCACCCCAGCTTCTCCACACCAGCCCTAAAGTCATGGTCATGGCACTTGTGCCGTAAGGTGCATCTAGCAGCCGTGCCTGCCACAACCCCCTGCTAGCTGGTCCCCCAACACCATGTCATCCAGATTCCTGGAGCCCACTGCTCATGTCTGGAACCTACGACTTAACTTTTCAGAAATAGCAACTCTGATTAAGCAATCTCTGTTCTATAGCAATTGTTGGATAACTCTCACTTGGTGGTTAATGCTTCAAATAAAAGTCCAAACACTTTAAAATTTCCTCATTCTTACACTCACAAATTTTAAAAATGAGTCTTGTACTTTTTTTTTTTTTTTTAATAAAAGATGACCAGTAAGGGGATCTTAACCCTTAGCTTGGTGTTGTCAGCACCACGCTCAGCCAGTGAGCGAACCGGCCATCCCTATATAGGATCCGAACCCGTGGCCTTGGTGTTATCAGCACCGCAACTCTCCCGAGTGAGCCATGGGCTGGCCCCAAAATGAGTCTTGTTTTGATTTTAAACCTCTTTGCTGAAAAACAATAATGAATTACATAGAAACGACAGGACAACACATTAATTCACGTTCACTTTAGAGTTCAATCACGCAACCTGCACTGCTCAGGTGTTCCACAAAGTCTGAGGAAAAACCACTGGAGACCGAGTTTGTCACCTGAGCTTGCTTCTGTGCTTCCTGATGCTGCCTGTGGATTTAAATGCTCTCGGACCATCTTCTGCAGGGAGCGCATAAAGACTGAAATCAGCCTGTCTATGTAGCTCGGGTTGTTGCTGCAGGCAGACTTGAGGATCATAAGGGTTCCTAGAACGTAGAAATTCAGTGGTTTTTATAGTGGGGAAAAAAAAGTTGAGTAATAAAAATGCGCTATTTAAAACATATATTCTGACAAAATTATGTGTTGATCCCAAGTGTCAACACTGTAAGCTTTTATGTGGCATATACTACATTCATCACTCCCAATTCTTAATGATGTCAACATCATCATGCATGAGAACTGATTTTTGTGCTTCAGTAGAATAACATTCTTATTTTTCAGTTACAGCAAACTACCCTAAGTGAAGCTTTATTTTTGGCCCTTGATGTATTTGGAGGAAAAAAAGAAAACCCTTTCTTTTTTATCTAGCCTATCTGGACATGACAAATATTTTAGAATTTGATTTGCACTTCGTTCTGAAAAATTGTATAAGATCAATAAAATTCAGCAAAGTCAACACTAGAAGGGGGACACTGAGTTCATGAAAAAAATGTATCTTTCATAACTGCTATCTTTATAATCATCTTGACGCTAACCTATACGTTGTATTTTAAATCTGTACTCATGGATCACATCACAGAACATCCAGAGGGTATTTACCATTTACAGGTACTATCATCCCACACTTGGACCTTTCTAGGCCTGCTTTGCTAAAAGGCTGATTATGGCCCATCTGATTCAAAGATGGGTAACCCCAACACTCGATGATGAGGATGATGAATATGGGATGTGTTCTGCTGTTCCTGGTTGCTGTGCTCTCCTCTACCGAGCAGATGCTGGTGAGAGCAAAGCCAACTCTCTAGGCTCACCTCCCCAATGGCTGCTCCTGCCTGCTGTCATCCTCTCAAAGGAGGGAGGCAGGGCCAGTGGAGGTCAGCGCTTCTCAACAAGAGTCCTTGGGAGCATGAACAACGAGAGCAGATACTCTGCTATGCTATGACGGAAGAAAGGATCTACAGGAAGAGAAGTCACACAAGCACTCTTATGCCCCAAATCTACCTGGTTCCAGAATAGAGAGAGCAAGCTTGGATAGCAAGGGATATCATTTTAACCAAATTTATCTAGCTTCTGAATTTCTGAGAACAACTAACAAGACCGAGTCTGGAGAGCAAAAAAATTTATCCCAAAACAATGTACTCAGTTTGCAAATTCAGACACAAGCACACCAGAGCTGTTTGTGCTTGTATACGTATTTGTATACTTGTACACAGAAAGATGACATACACAACAAAATGTTAAGACTGATTAGAACTGTGTAGAGAGGCTTACAGGTGATGCTTACTTAGTTTTCCCTCATTTGTATTTTCAAAGTCTTACACAATAAATATGTAATAAGGAAGAACAAAATTTGTAAGGTGCTAACCCAAAGCCTAATCCTAACTAAAGACATGGAGTATGACAAAAAGCAGAGTATACACTTCCAGACATACAAAGGCCAAAGTCATCCAGCTGCCCTAATTACCTGAGAAAGCAATTCTCATTTCACCTAGGGCAGCCAGAGCCTCACCAATCAGATGGGACAAGTTATTGTCTTGTGAGTGGCTTATTGGATGGGGGACACATATACACACTTGTACAAAGCTTTAGCAGCAGCTGTGTGTTTAGTGTAACACTAGGTCAGAAGGATCCATGGGCCATGGGGCAAATCCCCTCACAACTGAAGCCTACACTGGGGGCTGAGGAGGGAGGCACAGAGGAGGCACCAGTGACAGGTGGCATGGGGCTGTTCACCTCAAAGACTACGTGGGATGGTGGCCTTGTGGGAACCAGGCAACAAAGACACCTGAACATCAGCTCAAAGCTCCTCCCACAACCTGAGCCTCTCCTGTAGGAACACATGTCCAGTGAGCAGGGACAATGCCAAACTGAACCACTGCTGGGAAAACCAGACAGACACACACACTCACCAAAGAGCTGTGAGGGGTTCGCGTTGGTGGCCTTCTCGTAGTTGGTGAGTCCTTCGTAGATGACCTTTCCAACGGCTGCATAGAGGCACTCCAGCTCTTCGTACTTAGAAGCCACACTGGAAGTACCTGAAACACAAGTCGGGATCTTGGGACTGTGGTGAGGACTTTTGGGCCCCTGCAGTTGTTACACTAGGGACTGAGTTTTAGTTGTTCTGGTGTCTGCAGCAACTAGCACAGGTACTTCTCCACTGCAGCACTGTGTGGACCTCACCTGTGGGCTGGTTCCCATTTTATACAAATAAGAGCCAATGTATTATCTCATCAAGCCTCACCAAAATGTGCTCTAAATATACTAATTTACATTCTGCCAAAATTTGATCTTGTCAACTGTTCAACATTTGACACAATACTTTAACCTAACTTCCCTTTAATACCTTGAGGAAACAGTCATCTTCCGCTGATAAAGAACTGCACTTCCAAAGCAGACAAAAAACAGTGCAATGACTGCTGCCGTTCTGAAGGAAAGGCACCAATGAAAAAAGGTCACATACTTGGCTCTGTTGGGAAAATACTCATCAGGCGGGAGAGAAGGCTGTGGACGGCTCGTAAAACTTTGGTGTTTCCACATGTCATACAGGCAGCAATTCCACGTTGCAGGGGTTTGAAGCTACTTAGGATGGCTGGAGACTGGAGAACAGTTAGCAAGAAACTCAGCACTTCCAATCCTGTGCATATATTTCCATAGTTAACTTGATTTGGCTGCTCCTGGAATGAGAACACAGGCCACTCACAGATGGAATAAATTTTCTGGTACGGTGCACTACAGAAACATAAATCCAAGGAAATTTAAAACCATATGCCATTAAGTATCTGGAACTAAGTAAAAAAACTATGAAAGAATTAACACATCAAACATACAAAAAGCATGTGGCCATCATATACAACAGGATTTCATAAGAACGATTCTTTTATAAATTTGCTTTAAATATTTAGTCAAACCACTTTATAAAAGTTCATTTAAATATTAATATTTTTTAAATCACAAACTCTGGACTAAAAAGGAGAAGTTATTACAGTGAATTCTGCTTTTTTTCTCCCACTTTATTAATTAAAATATAAATAACCTTCCAAAAAGGGAATTTCTTTGAAGAAGTATCTTTGAAACTGTGTATCATGAAACCAATTTGACAGATGATGCCATCATCAGAAAAAATAAAGGAAACGAAACTAAATAAAACAGAAAATAGAGTGCATGGCATGTGATAAGAACAGGCACTGTGGCTTCATGAAAATTTTTGTTTCTGTGGTTCGTCCACGTACGTGCCTTATATATGAACTGTGTCTATGCACTGGGTTGTGAGGGAGGATCTCTCACTTACTGGGGGTTACAGGAATAAAGGCAGAAAGCCACCGCTAGCACAGCACATTGCTTTATGAAAACGCTAGGTTATTAGGTGGGCAGAGGCTGTCCACTTATGGCTGAGCTTTTAATTATGACTGTGCTTCATAGAAAAGTAATTCAACCTTTCAAAGAGATAAAGAATAAAGAAACCTGAATGCAATCACAAGGTTAAGCACCAGACCAGAATCAAAGTAAGCACTGCAGTCTCGGGGGCTGTTTATAGCACTGTTTCATTGCACAGGTAAAACGTAAGCAACGTGTTAGTCTTTGTAGTCCAAAATTACAAATGCTTACAATAGGTTTTATAATCCTGATAGTGAAGCTTTCACATTCCATCACACTACTAGACATATCAAATCTGGATAAAGTTTGATAAGAACCTTAAAAAAGAGAATAGCTTGGCTACCAACAGAAAATTATAGGATCATGGTTTTTATAAAAATAAACAAACAAAAACACCACCAAAATAATCAGCATTTGGGGCTATCTTCTTGTTACCTGACTAAACCGTATGAGTATAATACAGTGCTTGATAACTAATTATATGTCCATCATTCAAATCTCTTTTAGGGGCTGGCTAGTTAGCTCATTTGGATTAAGTGTAGTGTTGATAACACTAAGGTCAAAGGTTCAGATCCCTATACTGGCCAGCTGTCAAAAAATAAATAAAACAAATAAAATCTGTTTTAAAAATTCAAGCTAAGTTTAAAGGTTGTTGCATAAGTCAACTAAACATGTTTATCCCAAGTCAACTGGTAGGTCGGTTTAACAAATTTGTCTGCAAAATGCAAGAGAACTGTTGTTATGTTTTAGACATTGCCAAGTTTATTTAGGGCTGCAGATGAGAGCTGTGCGTTAGTCAAACTGCCTCCTTATTAGCAGCCAGAAGAGGCCATGACTGGCCAAGGGCACAGGAGAGGTGGGATTTGAGGATTAGGCCAAGAAGGGATTCACAAACATCCATCCAGCCCTGAGAGCTGAGGTCCCAGCATCTGATAACAGCCTTGGTGGCCTGTCCTGGCCCTTCAGACCCGTGCACCTACCACAGTCATCAGCAGCTTGTCGAACCACTGCAGCTTGAGCTCAGATTTGGACCACATGTCCGGCCGCAATGCAGTCTTCAGAAGATTCACACAACGGCGAGACAGCACCTCCCCGGGAGACCCCGCAGTGTTGGTGTTATCATTAACCTGGAAATTCATCCAAATTAAAGCTGGCATTTCACAGTGTCCACGTTTACAGTCATTCTAATGACACTGCTTCTCAACTCTGCCTTGTGCTCACGCATTCCAGTGCCCCCTGACTCTTTCCTGCCACAGCCCCCTCCTATGCAGCGTGGGTCACGGGACGTCCCAGCACAGTGCCTCACACACTGCAAGACCCACTATTTTGTTTAATAGCCTAAGAACTTAAGAGTCCCAAATTCAAAAAAAATGAGACACTCAGGAAGATTTCATTTTCAATTCTTTTTTAAATATAAAAATAAAAAGTTTGAGAAGTGGATTCCCAACTTTATGAAAATACATATTGATATGAATGATAAGTAAACCCAAGCTCTAAACGCACTTAAATTACTAAATGTTGTACATATTTTATGTAGGCTGGATCCCAACACCTTTCTGAGCTGTGTACCATTCCCATTTTAAGAACGTAGAAGAGAAAACTTGGAAGTTAAATAATTAGCCCAAAATCACTGAATTACTACATTTTACCAACGCTATAATGCTAAGTATAGGACACACCATTATTTTATTACCACTGTAAGAAAAAAAATTTTTTTTAAGAAAAATCATATCAATTATAAGACACAGGCAGATTTCAGAAATATTAACCTGCCAGGATATCAATGGAATTTGGTAAGAAAGTGACAGATTTAGCTCTCAGGCCCTGGTATGTGTATTTCTTTTTTGACCGAACTGTCACAGATAACATTCTGGAGTATTACTAAGTAGTCTTTGCTCTGCAGAGGCCCATACCTGACAAGCCACGCGGATGAGGAAGTTCACCACAGTGTCTGTATGCTGCTTGTCAATGGGCTTGGCAAGAAGAGAGTCAGCTCCAGGCAGTGACTGGCTCCTCCCAAACACCTAGGAAAAGACCATCCTTTAAGGCAGGAAGAGAACTTTCAACAAGAATTTCCAACAAAGGTGTTAACCTATTCAGCCAGCTAATGGGTAAGTGACACCTCCCAGGGAGAGATGCTATTCTGGGCATTAGGCAAATCAGAGACAGGTGTGGTCTCTGCCCTAGTGAAATCTGCACATCCAGCAGGCAGGCAGATGACTGATAAAGTGGCGATGAAGAAGTAACAGCTCACGTGATGGAGAAGAAAAGGGAGTGAGGCCCGTGAAGTGAAGGCACAGCCTTGAGGCAGATCCTCAGAATGAGAAGAAGCCGGCCATGAGACAAGGGAAGAGAGAACAGCTCCAGGTAGAAAGAAAAGAGCCAAGCAGGCCACGAGCCAAGGGAAGAGAAAACAGCTCCAGGTAGAGAGAAAAGAGCCAGAGGACATGTCCTAAGCAAGCAAAGAACCAGGAGTATCCGCAGAGTAGAGGACAGGCCTGTGTGGCCAGAGCACTGTGAGAAGCCATCAGCAGGGCTAGATCCCCCAGGCCCTGGATGCCACGATCAAGTGGAAAGTTTAAGTGAGGGAACAATGTAACAATTATTTTTAACTTTTAATTTTGAAATGATTATAAGATTCACAAGAAATTACAAAAACATTATTACAAACATCTAGGTACACTTTACCCAGCTTCCCCTAAGTTTTGAAAAGAATGTTTTTTCGTACTCTGCTTTGTGAAAAATGTATTGAAGGGGGATAAAAATGGGAGCAGTGAGAGGAACTGGGTGACAGTAATTGCCATTGTGGTGTCACCCTGCCAAATGGGTATCAGTAACTCCCATCGCGGGTGAGAGGTGGCAGGGATGAGAGCAGGAGGGGGTATTCATGGCAGGGCTGACAGGGCTTGCTGTCGACCAGGTGTGTGTGGAGAAGCAAACGAACAAAGCGCAGAGGGTGCCGGGTTTCCAACTGGAGCCCAGGGGGACACAGGTGCCACCTAAATGGGGGAACGATGAGGGTGGGAGAAGAGCTTGACCTCAGGTGTACAAAGCTGGAAGTGCAGCCAGCCACACCAGCACTTAAGAGCTAGAGCTCAGCGCTCCCAGGGCCGCCTCCCTGACAAGGGGTGGACAGAGTGATGCCCAGGACCCTCTTGGCAGCTGCCCTCCAAATGAAATAGGACACGAGTCTTCACGTCATGAGTTTCTACCTGTGAGCGCAGCATTCCCAGGTGCCTCTAGAGTGAAGTTTGGCATGGAGCCCACTTTCAATAAATGAGCAAATTCCCACGAGGATGCACAGAACCCCTAAAGAAAGCACATGATCTTACTGCGCTGATGGCTCCGGTGGCCGTCCTAAAGCGTTTCACTTCCTGGGCAGAATCCACTGACAGGCCTCTTTTAATGGAGGATGAGACAGAATTGACTCCTTCTCCACTGGAATTTGGGTCCATATCTGAATCCGGCTTAAACACACACACACACACACAGAACCACTTTACTTTAGACTGATATCTGGGAGAAGTGTGAGGAATATGATTAGGCACGACACTGAGGGTTGACATTCCTACCTGCTGGTCCTTGATCCTCTGCAATTCCCATTTGATGACGACTTCAGACAGGTCCACAGCCAGCCTTCTCTGCTCAATAGTGACACTGAGTGTGAAGCCCAGCCTCTGCATGGCGCTCACCATGTGCTGCACCAAGTGGTGCCGCACTGGATAGTACACCTGCGGGCGTGGGGCAGTGTCACATCAGGGATGTTGGACCTGGCCCCAGCACACATGCACATGCAAATACACATGTACACACACACCCAACCCACCTCGGCCACAACACACACATACAACCCAACCTCATGCTCAAGATTTCTGAATCATAACTTTATCAAGGAAATTCCCATTCCCTTACATATGTGTGTTTATCAAACCTCCCCTACCCTCACTGAGTCCCAGCATGAGAGTATATTTTAGACTTCTAGTACCATCTTTAAAATGTTGAAAAACTGTACTCTCTTTAGGTAGGACAGCAAGTACAGTCACATGTATCGAACTTTAGCCTTCGTATCATAACTGCTTAAGACTAAGAAGCAAATTTCCAATTTTAAAAGAGCTAGCTGTAAAAGAATTACCTTTTGACTCAATCCTTTCTCCTCTACCCAAAATCTACAAAAACATTTACATAGAAACAAATCCCACAAAGGGGATGATTTGGCTATAGAAAAGAAGGTGCTGGCAAGCCAAGTGACCAAAATCTAGAGTTAATGACAACTACCTCCCACCCTAAAGTAACAACTTATCTGCATTCAGGGTTTAAAAAAAAAATGTAGTCACAGAAAGCAGCATACAGCTGGGATACATCTCTATACTATAGCAATTTCCATGTTGATAAAGCTATGCACACATACACAAACTGATCAGTGAACTAGGAACAGCTTTACTCAAAGATGAATGTGACCACCTTATTACTGTAGAAAAAGAAAGACAGGCAAAGGCTCAAAGCAATCTATAGTATTTTCTATATACCTTAAAATGCTGTACTATCAAATGCAAAATATGGACCAGCTGAGGGACTGTGTGCCCCTCCTCCACAATGATCTTCCTGGTCCAGTGAGTCAGCATCTGGTGCCCATCCTCCATCCTGGCAGGCACTGCTGGAGTCAAAATGGCCATTGCTTGTCTGACAATCGCTCGAGCTTCCATTGCATGAGCCTTAAGAAGACTATGAAACACCTACAACAGGAAGATTCTTATGTGAGATGAGAATTAAGGCTTTAAAACACAAGATATGGGCAGCAGGGGGAGGGGGTCAGAGCAAGATGGCTGACTAGAAGGATACATTGCTCGTCTCTACCACAAAGACAGAGAATACACTGAATACACAACTATACTTGGATGAAAAAGATTAAGGGAGAGAACTGGAACACATCAAAAGAGCAGCAGAAGTGCTGGTGAGTGCAGAAACCCAGGACAGCCAAGTGGAGTACGAAAGAGAATTCCTGGCCACCACATCCATCCACCAACAGGGAGCAGCAAGGACCCAGGAGGAGCCTCTGCCTGCAGGAAAGAGGTGAGTAAGCACAGCCTGAGCCAGTGGCCCGACCCACAGTGGAATTTCCCTTCCTCTATGACCATACACTCAGTGGTAGTAACCACTCATGGAGCCCACGTGACTGCACTGACCCAGAGAGAGACACAAGTGGAGTTGATCCTGGGCCCCAGACCACTACAGTGATCAACTGCAGTTTGGAATCAGCCCCAACACTGAGGCCATTATTTCCATTTGGCCCTGGCATCGGCTCCACACCCCTGAGGCCACATCATTGCACCAGGGTGCTTAAACCACGTGGTGTCCTGTGCCCTGGGAAGAGGTGATCCAGTGCAACAAGGGTGCCACCCTCAGGACAGAGGGGTCAGCATGCACAATTTACAAAGCCTGAAAGCCACCCAATCGCAGCCTCTAGCCACTGCTGAAAATCTTGCCTTCTTGGGTGAACACGCTTATAATTCTTACAGCCATGAGGAGGTGGTGGAAGACTCATACACCTCTTTCAGGCACAGACCCATGCCTGTAGCACCAGTGAAGCTGCCCAGGGCTGCCTGCCCCAGCAGGGGGCCCTCAGAGAGACCAAAAGTCTTTCTTAGTGGCACAGAAATCCACCACAGCCCCAATGACCTTGTGCAGGACAGCTCCTAGGCATAGCTGAGGAGCTCCAGGGTGTGCCAATACCTCTCAGCATCATTGGGGCCTTCCTACAACTGCCTCGCCATCACTCATCATCGTGGAAATGCAAACCAAAACCACACTGAGTTAGACTGGCTATTATAAAAAAGAGAGAGAATAATAAATGCTGATAAGAATACAGGGAAAGGGGAGCCTTCCTACACTATTGCTGGGTCTGTAAATTAGTACAGCCATTATGGAAAACAGTATGGAGGTTTCTCAAACAACTTTGGATAGAACTACCATATCCTCTAGCAACCCCACTGCTGGGTATACATCCAAAGGAATGTAATCATCATGTTGAAGGTATACCTGCACTCCCATGTACTCTGCCAATTACAGACGCAGGGATGAGGTTGGAGAAAATTACATTACATAAAATAAGCCAGATACAGTAAAAGAAATATCACGTCTTCACTCATAAGTGGGAGCTAAAAAATAAATAAATAAAAAAGGAAGGAAGGAAAGACAGACAGATGGACAATCATAACAACACACTGAAGTTTCAGAAGGAGAGAAGAGAACTCTGTTTACTAGAGGTGAGGGAGAGGGAAGGGATAGCAAGAAATGGGTTAATGGACACAAGACAACTAATTAGGAAAAATAAGTCCTATTTATGTGTACAGTCGAGGTAGGTACCTATAATTAACATTAATTTATTGCATGTTACCAAATAACTAAAAGAGAGGAGATCAAATGTCCTCAACACAAAGAAATGACTACATTTTGTAATGATGAATATGCTGATTATCCTGACTTATCATCACACATTGTACAAAGGTACTGACATTCAACTCTGTACCCCACAAATATGTATAATAAATTACATTTCAATAAAGGAAAAAAATAAGTAAACAAGATACAAACGATCACCTGGGACCAAGGCATGATATTTTTCCAAAAACAGTTTTTAAAAATCTCACAGGAATCTTGGACCGGCCCGCTTGGGAGCGTGGCAGCGTTCCCGCCGAGGGTTCGGATCCCACATACAGACCAGTTCCCGCTCACTGGCTGAGCGAGGTGCGACGCAACACCGAGGGTTGCGATCCCGTTGCCGGTCCGTTTCCGGTACGGGTGCGACACTGAGGGTTGCGATCCATTGCCGGACACGAAAAAAGACAAAAAGGAGAAAAAAAAAAAAAAAATCTCACAGGAATCTCTTATTAGGAAATGACTTAGTTGCTTTCTCTTTCATTAAGCTTTGATCAATGAATACATTGATTCTAATATTTAGTGAGTACCTACTATGTGCCTGTGCTGAGCTAGGCCAGGGTATACAAGATGAGTAAGACCTAGCTCCTTACAGGGATCTGATGTCTAGCCTAACCAGTGGGAAGTCAGTTGAGGTACAGGGATCATTTCACTCTGGCTACATATGGAAAATGTAGTAAAAAGGGCCAATATTAGAGGCAGTGGTAAGTGACAATTGCAATAGTTCAGGTGAGAGGTGAAGGCCTGATATAAGGTCACAGGAACACAAAGAAGAAGACCCAACCAGTACTGAGGGTGGAAGGGACAGGAAGGGTGCTGGAATCAATAAGACTTGCCAATGCCTGGGTACTGGGAAGGAACAGAGGGGATCAAAGCTGGACCTTGAGTGTTTCTCTCTGGAAAGCAGTGCCAACCACAAGACTGGAGTTACATCTCAAGTGCCTGTGGGAATCAAGTGTTTCTGACAGGCCACTGGCTTTATCTGGGTCTTGAGTTTAACACCACAAAAGTTCATAGGAGGGAACGGTCAGGGGAAAATCATCAAAGGTGGCCCCGCAGAATAAGACAAGAGCTATCATTGACCAAAAGCTGAACACTCAAGTATATTATTACATTTCAATCTTACACAGAGACATTACTCGCCATGGGACATGAAATCTATGAGTGGGTGAAACAAAACTCAAACCCGGGGTTGTCTGACAGCAAAGCCAAGCCTAAACCACCGAGAGACTTCAAGGAAGAAGCTCCTGAAACCATCAACACAGCACAGCAGTTATAAGATGAAGGTTCACAAGTACCTATTGTCTTTGCCTATAAGGAGTGGGCTAGTACCCTTGACAAAACATTTTCCATGGAATGTCAGAGTTGGAAGCCAGAACACAATGGGTAGAGAAGCTTGAGGTGGAAAAGGGAGATGTTTTGTCTTAAAGGGATGGCTGCACAGGGACTAGAGTGCAGAGCAGTGACAAGGAAGGAAAGAGAGAGAACCCATGGCAGGGTTCACAGTTTGTTCCCTCCCCCTAATTTTTACTGTGGTAAAATACACACAACATAAACTTTACCATCTTAACCATTCTTAAGTGTACAGCTCAGGGACATTAAGCACATTCACAGTTTTGTGCAACTATCACTACGATTCACCTCCAGACTTTTTCATCTTCGCAGACTGAAGCTCTGAACCCTTTACACACTAACTCCCCATTCCCTCTCCCCAGCCCCTGGTAACTTCTATTCTACTTTCTGTCTCTGAATTTGACTACTCTAAATACCTCATAAGTGGAATCATAGAGTATTTACAGCAGAGATGGGTATTTTTCATTGGTATTGGGAAAAGACAACAG
The DNA here is from genome assembly GCF_000696425.1 of Galeopterus variegatus. Lineage (NCBI taxonomy): Eukaryota > Metazoa > Chordata > Mammalia > Dermoptera > Cynocephalidae > Galeopterus > Galeopterus variegatus. Next base: position 93,093 of record NW_007731145.1, on the reverse strand, counting down.
AAAAGGAGAGGCTGAGAGTGGACCAGGCAGCAAGGTGTACATGTGGGAATGTATGTGAATGTTGATGAACAGGGAGTCCTCCAAAATACCTGAAGGACAATCTTCTTATGTATTGCAAATTTGGCAATGATGTGTGCCAGAAGTAAGTGCCCGCTGTATTTGCAAGCCGGGTCTACACAAGCCTTGGAGAGCAGGCAGGGCCACGCGAAGGTCATCAGGCGGCGCAACTTGCTGTTGCGGTTCTTGTTGTTGTCGTGGATGTGGTGGGGAGCATGCTCTACCAGCAGCGTGGCATACTGCAGAAGGTAGATCCTCAGGGAGTCCAGCATGTCTGCTTGCTTCTCTGGGTCCAGGACCTGCTGGCAGAGACAAGCAGGAAGGAACTCACTTCCAGTTTTGAACTGTGTTACCTACCAGGAATAGTTTAAACCTTAAAAAAGATATATACAGACAGACACACGCATGCACACACTATATATATAATATATAAAATATATATGAAACATAAGAATTAAGTTTTACAATGAGGGAATTGATAATGTCACATCAATTTTCTTTTATATATGGATTAGAAACTCACCAAATTTTATTTCAATGTGAAAAAAAAGGCAGGCTTAGAAGTCAGAATGCAGTGGGTAGAGGAGCTTGAGGCAGAAAAGGAAGAAGACCTCTTTGATATAAGCTGATTTAGGACAGAGATTCTCAACTTCCAAGTAGTTGAGATTTTTTTCCTCGTCAGCTTTTATCTATTCCTTATTTTTCTGCATTATGATCAGAAAATGTGCCCAAGAAAAATACCTACTTTAACAAATTGTTATGGTTTTCTAATGTGACCAAGTATCTGATACATTTTTGTATGTGTTTTGTGGACATGAGAAAAAAATGTACAAGGGCCAGCCCGTGGCTCACTCAGGAGAGTGTGGTGCTGACAACACCAAGTCAAGGGTTAAGATCCCCTTACCGGTCATCTTTTAAAAAAAAAGAAAAAGAAAAAAATGTACAAGGGCCAGCCCGTGGCTCACTCAGGAGAGTGTGGTGCTGATAACACCAAGGCCACGGGTTTGGATCCTGTATAGGGATGGCTGCTTAGCTCACTTGGAGAGTGTGGTGCTGACAACACCAAGTCAAGGGTTAAGATCCCCTTACCGGTCATCTTTTAAAAAAAAAGAAAAAGAAAAAAATGTACATTCTCTGAGGAATATTCTACATCAAATATACTTGTATGTTATACTCAATCATAATATAATCAAGTATAATGACTGCATCATTCAATTCAACTAAGTATCCTAACCACTATCAGTGGTTCAATTCTGAAAGACAGACTGAAGTCTTTTTATTGAGGTTCCCTTTAGCACCTAATGATCCTCTCTTTCAGGATCTGCTGTTTCTTGGCCGCCCCTCACCCTGGGCTCCAGCCTGTCCATCACATTTCTCCTTATCCCAACATTCAAAATCCAACTTTTCACTGATCCCAAATCAGCTGCATCTGACCTAGGACACACAGACAAGAGAAGCTAACATAAGGAAGGGGCCCTGTCTGGGCCACCACCTCCCTATGGTTGCCCAGAATAAGGCAAATATCAGTAAGTAGACCAAGAATAAATCCCTGGGCCCAGCTCTAATTCTTAGGGTAGCGGGTGGGGTGGAGGGAATGTCAAAACTGTAGGAAGAAGACAAAGATTATGTAAGGATCAGTGACCTGCCAATGCGGACAACAGTCCCCTGTGCCTTGATCCCAGGACAGAATGGGTAAGAAACCAGCTGTGTCCTTCTAGGGAGCATAAACACTATGTGGCAATTGCCCCTAGAGACTTGTTAATTAGCATTTCAGATGTGAAATGCCAATCTTCATCACTCAGCATTCCAACAAACAACTCACATCTCAATTTAACAACCTCAAGGCAAACACAACCTCTAACGTGAAATTCAATACAATAAGCCTTAGGGAAATAACACAATGCAGGCATTTAATTCTAAAAAACTTCTTTAGCATAAACTGTAAACACTGTTGTAAAAATGCACAGAGACCTTAAAACCTAAATAATTTCAGACATTACTATTGTCACAACAGTGTTTAACTTGGTCACAAAAAGTCACAGCAGCAACTGGAGCCAGTCTAATCCTTTCACTGGCTTTTAGTAGATTCTTTTGCAAAGCTAAACATAAACTAGAATGTCAAAACTCTGCTGACCAGTAACAGAGACTTTCACAAAATAAGTGATATCTGAATTATCACTGAGGTGTACTCTGTTTATTGGAATCTATTCATATGGAAAAATTTATTCATTCCAAAGGAGGCTGGCTTCAAAAATTCACTAATAAGACTTGTAATGTAATGCTCTGATATAAACTGATGCAATCACGGAAGAAAAAGCCTTGAGAGAATGAACTTATTTCAATGAACCCCTAAGACACACATACATTCATTCATCTGCCAAAGTACTTCTCATGCCCATGCACTGTTAGCAATACCACCTTGGTTATAAACACGCTGGTGATGCTTTCTGGGTTATCTCCTTCTGGATTGGGAGGACCTAGGAGCTGCTCTCCTTCGCCCTTCTCAAAGCTGTATAAGAAAGCAGGATTCAAGATATGCTGTAGAACCTAAAAAAAATTTTTAAATGAAGAAAAAGAAAAACAAAGCCATTTGTTTAGCAATAAACCCCTTATTTATTTCTTTAATAAAGTGGGAAGGACAAACAGTTTTGGCCGTACCACATCATAAAGTTAGAACTCAACCAAGGATGCAACTGCTCATCTTGACTTCTATTCAAATGGCAATTGGAAAGGCAGTTGAAAAACTTGAGGAAAAGAGATGCCAGCCTGGTTATTGTTCTCACTTCAAACAAATCAATTTCTAAAAACAAGGAAACTAACTACTTTTCAACACTGGTTCACTGCTGGATCTGCCTATGTTCCTTATCAATGGCATCTTCTCATCAGCGGTCCAGCAATGGAGACACAGCAGGACAGCAACGGGGCCCGAGGTTTCCTAGAAAATTAGCCCACACACCTGTAGCCTTCTACCGCCTGACAACAAACTCACCTTGGCTTTCAGTTCATCTCCAAAGTTGGGGTCATTGAAGTCTACAAAGCGAAAAAACAGGGCGCGTTTTTGTGCGATGCTATAATTTTTGGGAATCTCTTCCTCCATGTACTCTTTTAAGAATGTCATGTTGCAGAGAAAACGACCAGTAAAGGCTCGGAGCAACTGGAAGAGCAATTCTATATCTCCGTAATTCCTTCTGGAAGGGTCAAAAGAAGAAAACAGGTTAACTTAACGGCAAATTTCATTACGATGTGTCATCTCTGACTTGCCTTTCAAACAGCTCAAAGTAACAGTCCATTCTCTACAACAAATTTGACTACACGTATCCAGTGAATCATGGCTTAGTATGAATTAGGCAAGAGGCTCTGGCTTAGCTTAACAGACAGAACAAGTCAGGTGACATAAAGCATACTGAACACGCACTTGCAATAATTCAGCAGACAGTAGGCCAGCAGCTTGGGCTCTTTCCAGTTGGTGGCAGCCATGTTCTCTTTGCGGTGTCTTTCCTGAAAGGTGTCACTAACCCACACACGTCTCAACTGGCTCACCAGAGAATGCTGATTAGCCAGCCAGGAGTCATCATTTTTTACTATAATACTTATGATCTGTCAAAGAGGAGACAATTAGGAAACCATGTCTTGATTAGACTGTTGGGTTCAGGGGCCTAATGAAGAGACAGTACCTTGATGGCCTGGAACTGGAGGTCCAAGCGCATGGTGCTAGTGCTGGGCGAGCCAGGGCGCACTGCAGTCTGGGCACCCCCTGGCAGCAGCAGGGTGATAAACCTGTTAGGGTTGGCCGCCAGCACATCCCGCAGAGGTCTGGCATCTTTGTGTTTTAAAAAGCTCTGAAAGCAAAACAAACAGGAAAGCTGCTTTTAGCTAATCAAACTCACAAAAGGTTAGAAGATATGAATTCTGAGGTTCTTTCTAAATCTCTCTAGGCTGGCTAAAAAAAAAAAAATTAAAATAAAATAAATAAATCACTGAAAGCACCTCTTGTAAAAGATGCTTTTAAGCAGTCATCACATTTCATGAAGATGATTTTATAATCCTGGCAGCACATTCGTTACCACCACCAAAATCCTGCAAAGAGTGATTTCAAAAAGTGTGTCTGTGGAGCTGAGCTTTCTATAGACACAACCAAACAGTAATGATGTTTGCAATATTCAAATGTATCTCAGAAAAACAAAGCTAGGACACCGAGCAGTAAAACAGGAATTTAACATTTTAGAGCACACTGGCTAACATGAATTTGCAGGGACCCCTGACCCAGCCACTTGCAGATCTCACCATAAACATTCTGCTCCACTGGGGATCGTTCAACGTTGCTTCCATCATAAACAACTCCACTGTCTGCGAGGGGTGCCGGGTCAGGAACTTGATCAGAGGCTCTCGAAATGGACTGCCCGCCTACGAAACACGTGGAAAACTGCATCCCTTCTCAGGGCTTGAGGCTCTTCTCTGTCACCTCTCTACCATGGTAGGAACACACACTTCCCCCTTGCAACTGGAGTGCACCAACAATTGCACGTAAACGTCACCATCTGACATCTTTAAACTGTTAGATAAATCCATTTCCAATACAAAAAGTAAAAATATTACAAATAACTGAGGGAGGAAGAATCAGAATTAACCCTCAGTTTGACCCTTACCTCAATCAACATCGCCCGCTCTGTTTTCATTACAACCTCTAACAAAGGCTTGACCAGAGTTTGAGGTGCAGCTGGGATCAGATGAAAAAGGTTTATAATTGCCGAACAAATCTTCATTTCCTAGTAAAGAGAATCAGAAATTATAAGTAGGTCAATTAATTTTGCTAGCAAGGGAGATCAATGCCACTATAAACCCTACTACAGTCTAACTACATTTGCAGGGCTAGCCAATGAAGCAGAGTTAACATGTAAAAACCAACAACTTACCAGTCTTAGATTATAACTGTGTTGTGTCCTAAGAAACTAACTGCCTGTGGCCTTCAGAGTTCACGTGTCAATGTGCATTGGGGGGATTAGGGGGGCGCAGGCTGGCTGTGTGTACCTGTCGTGATTATGGCTGTTTGTTTTCACGCACACTGACTAGTAGAGGTTACTCTATGGGTCGCCTATACTACTCCCCCTCAAAGAGGCAGGGACAATCAACCCTGTGGCCATGAGAACCTTAGGACTGCCCCGCTTTGCTGCAGCATCACAGGGTTTTCCCAATACACTAGTTTCTAAGGGCACAGACTTCTTTTGCTCTCAAAACCTAGCAGAGAAAGTTCCTCAAACAAGTATTTACCCTAGAAATTAAGTATCAATGTAAATAAATGACTGATCATGGTGCTAAATGTTTGTCAACCAGGCCTAAAAATAAAGCTGACAAACTGCTCCACTGAATCATATGAAAAATGTGTGAGGGCCGGCCCGGTGGCGCACTGGATAGTGCGCCGCTTGGGAAGTGCGGCGGCGCTCCCGTCCGAGGGTTCGGATCCCACATACAGAAAAAAAAAAAAAAAAAAAAAAAAAAAAAAGAAAAATGTGTGAAATGCCAAGAGTTTTCGCTGTCTAATGTGCTAACAGCTCAGTGGTAGACTGCTCTGTCATTCCAACTTCCCATCCTGTTTCCGCAGTTTTGCTTCTGCCATTCAAAGGAATTCTCTCTGGCCACAGGGAAGGAAAGATGCCCTGATATACCCTGTGTAACAGGAGATTCATTACTCTGTGTGTGGTAAAACGGGGATGATAAACACGGTCGTGAAGGACCACATTCCCAGCAGCACTTGAGATGCTTTTCAAAACTTCTCTTTAAACCAAAAGGCAAGTCAGAGAGATGGGTAAGAAATGAGAAAAATCAGCTGTGTCACCCCATCCCACCCCTAGAGTCTTCTTCTACAGAATTTTCAAGTCTTTGGACAGAATAAGTTCTATTGTCATTATAATGTTCTAAAATGGTACTTTTTTATACTATGGTTTTTCACTTTCAAAACATTGTCATAAAAATCACTTCTTTTGGTCTTCACAACACCACCAGAAGATAGGAATGACATGTTATTTTATCCCCATTTTACAGAACAAGGATAACTCAAGAGTTTGTCCAAAGTCACACCGTGTTCTAACTACTTCAGTGTGTGTGCACATGTGAGACAAAGATGAAGAGGCTGGGGGGTGTAGTGGGGGGGGGACAATGGGGCTTTAAATTCAAGGCAGTCAGTAAGTCAATAGTGTGAAAGAAGATATAAGTATTCCCACTTTCTAGCAGGTGTACTATATTCTTTATGGAGTTTCCTCTTAGAAGGCTGTTAGATGTGACTTCATATGAACATCATGGTAGCAAAACCCAATTCAATCTTAAATGGTATTGACATACTGCAATTCTAACATGTAGAAAACAAAAGAACTTAGAATCTTGCTTAAAATGTCCTAATATAAAACATGCTCGGCATCTGGACAGTTCACAGCAATTATACTAATACAACTCCGCCACAGACAGACGATACAGTTCACCGCACTCAAAGGCACAACGCACTCTGTCCATGACAGAACCACAACACAGCTAACAAGTCACGGCAAAATCAAGTACGACAACAACCCCCTCCTGCAACTCCACTGAAATTCTCACCTCTACCCCTTCCATGGCAGGCTGAACCAAAACAAAAATTACAGCATGAAAAAAGGCAACAAAAAGGTACAAAGAAAAGAAAAGAAAAGAAACGATAAACTGTTCTTCACATTGCAAGTCATAAACTGACTTTTAATAGGTTGTTCTCACCTCAAACTGACAGAATGGAGACAAGGAACATCTCCCGCACTCTGAAATGCTTTCCTGAGGATGGGGAGGAAAATCATCTTTTTTCTATTTATGTTATTTACACAAAAACTTCCCATATACTCAAACACAGTAAGGATTATTGGGGTTAACAAGACAGTAAAGACACAATTATAAGAAAGCACACAATAATTAACAAATGCTCAACAGCAAAAGGCACACTTTCCACCCTTGAGATGTCAAACACAGCCCTTCTGATACAGGACATCTAATAGAGAGTGTGCTTTTCCCCTAAATCAAATTTTTAATACAGGGTTTCAGAATTCTTGTCTAAGGGGAGAAACTGTAAGACCTTGTTGCAATGCAACTGCATTTTTTTAAAAAAGACCTCTTTTGTAGAGTGAATAATTCAAGATTTCACGTGAAGTTCTAAGACATTAAAAAGCTCTCTTTCCCAGTTATAGACAGAAGAGGACCAGGTAAGTTAGCCCCATCAGTTAAGCATGTCTAATGACCCCATCCCCACCCCAAAGAACCCAAAGGCCATGGTACCACCCACTAGAGAGCTGGGTTATCTTGTGAAGTGAAGCAGTCTGCATAAATCTAGGTAGGGGTGTGTGTGTGTGTGTGTATGTGTGCAGATGTGTGTGTAGAACTGGCATAATGAGTGGTCATGCATTCTGTCCTATAAGCTCAATGTTAAAAGGGAAGATTCCTAAACATAGTAACGGTGCAAAGCTCTGATGAACACTAGTACCTGAAGTACACACAGGAGGTTTTATTTGCGTTTTTGTTAACTATTTAACATATCTTCAGTTATACTGTCTCCACTAAGCAATGTTATTTGGGGATTCTACCAAACAGGAACAAACTACTCTCTGAGGCCCATTATGCATCTTGTACAACATCCATAAAAAAATGATCAGAGCTCACAAGCTGAGAGGAACAGCTCTGGGCCTGGCTCTGAGCTTAAGTGATGAAGCCATGGCCACGTTGGCCGCCTCTGGACCCCAAAAGGCCCTGGTTCTGAGTTCAGATGTGTGGCCAACCTCACAGAGCTCGAGGTTCCACAGCTGGTCCAGTAATGCACGCATATGATGATAAAAACGTTCCAGCAGGAGCTTGAGGACTTCCCAGTACCCATGACTCCATCCCCTATACAACTGTGCCTCCTGCAAATAATTTGCTATAAGCGTTTATGAAATCGTTTTGATTCAGCGAAAGTTGTTCATCTACCCACTAGGTCTTTTTAATTTTTATTCTAAAATTACGTGCTTCAGAGAACTAACATATTATAAAAACAAACATAAAGTTTAAAGCAAAAATACTTAACAGATGAGAGATGGGGAGGAAAAGCACAGAGGCATCTGCACCTACTCCCAAGAGCTTAGGCTTTATTAATACACTCTGCTCTCCTCCGTGAGGGTTTTCTGATTTTTTCTCTGCACGTATAAATAACAAACCTTCAAAGGGTCATGCATGGTGCAATGCTTCTAAAAAAGTTGAAAATACTGGTTTAGTTTTGCTTAGTTGGCTGTTCTGAAGCAACAGGAAACAAGACTTACATAAACAAAACACCTGGACACAGAATGTTCAAAACAAAGCATCATTGAGAGAGCAAAAAAAAAAATCCAAGTTGGAATGAAACACAGCACCCAACAAATAGGAACAAGAGGACAAAAAGCCATGTTAATTATGCCTCTGAAGAACTATGACAAATTCCCTTATAGGGGTTACTGCTGTAAAATTTTACCATGCGTTATAGAACCTATGGAAAATACAATTCCCCCAATAGGACATCAACTTAAAAATAATGAACATACGCAAATAATATTAGATTCAAAACAGCAGAAAGCATGCATTTTTAAAGAGACAAAGTCTTTAATGGCCAACATCAGATATTTAAAAAGTTTAACTAAAGTGGTTTTCCCTCAAAACCACACAAATGTGCCTGCCATTTAATTTTGAAGTGCTAGTCATTTTAACTTTTGGCAATCAATTGGGGTGGGGAATTAGATCCAGAAAATACGCATGCCAGTATTTATGTGATGCTTTATTGCATTTTCCTTAATGCTTTAAGTCCTGAAGAATCTCTAGTTGGTTTTATTAGGTGATAATGATTGAACACAAGCATTTACCGACCACCCCATGATGGAAAGTAATGGAAACAACAGCTGAAGAACGCACCACCGTGTAACAGCAGCTGCCAGAACAGTCTAGAAAATACACTGTTTAGTAAAATTGAAATACTAACATTTCAAGCTTCCCAGAAGTCTCATCAACAGAAATGTCATGGTAAAGTGAATGAAAGGTAGATTTTAAAGAAAACATAAAAATGAACGTTCAGCAATTAAGAGAAATAAAAGCAAAATGTAATGCTAACATAATGTTTAACAATTTACATGAACTACAATCACATAAAACTAGATTTCTGACCGGCATCTTAGTGAAAAGCACTGCTCCGGTATTAACAACGCCACCAGCTGTGCGGCGTGGGTGCCCTTCCCAGAAACAAACAAGTCACTCACGTTTCCGTCGCTCCTCTGGCCGCCTTTGTGGGTGATGACCACCACTTCCATCCACTTGCGCAGATGTTGCTGTTGGAAAAAAATACATCCTCAGACACACTTCTTCACTTCCACAATATTGCTCTTAGGTGGAAACTTGTACGTAATCATGAATTTTCACCATATTTAATGTGGGAACTGCAGTGTTTCCATTATGGAAACAGTCCAACCCTCAAACTAGTGATGTGAGTAATTAGCCTTTGTTTATGTTTTGCAAATAAAAAGGCTGCATATTCCCTGATACAACAGAAAACACCCTGAATCCTAGCCATTCCAATATCAAGTCCTGCCACTTCACTTCTGTGCTAATTTGTCTCACAGCTACTCGCTGAGTGCTTCAATGCCACGGGGTCCCATGCTGGGTACTGGCGTGGAGCAGTGAACTGGCAGACATCCATCATCCCTGTTCTTGTTGAGCTCATGGTCCAGTGGGGAAACAAGGTAAAACACAGAGGTGTATGCTGTGTGTGACTACACGACAGTAAGTGTTACCAAAGAACAGGAACCAGCTTTAGGTGAGGGCTGAGGGGGTCAGGAGTCCCTGCTGAGGCTGTGACTTCAAAGGAGGTAGACAAGCCAGAAATAGAAAGGAGAGCACTCCAAGCAGAGAGAAGAGGAGGGACAAAGGGCCTAACGCCAGAAAGATTAAGCCACAGTGACTGAGGAGCACCATGCACAAGGGACACTGGGGGAGAACAGGCTAGTGAGATAAGCATGGACCCTGCCTAGTCAGAGTCTGTGCCAGTTAGTGCCACACAGTAATTCCCTTCTGTGTAGAGTGAGGGCAATCATTATGTAATGAGACACCACATACTTTGAAGTGTGTGGGAAGAGAGATCCCTGACTTTAACCTAATCTGAGCATGTGGCAGCCAGGCTCCAGCCCCCTTGTCCAGTAAAACCAGGCAGACACGTGCTTAGAGCCTACAGCTAAAACCACAAGAGAATTCAAATAACAGAAGTATCTTTACTAGCTTGTTCTGCCCAAATTTGTTCTTCAGAATATGATGTCCTACAGGAATTTGCTCTAAAAAGGATTACATGTTAAAACAGGCTTGGGAGAAAGTAGTTTAAACACAACTAAATACTTTTCTCTAAGACAGGCCTTCTTTGAGCCTTTCATGTCCTTACGGTCCTTATCAAACTTCAAGAGACTGTGTTTCCCAAACTTCCATAGCCAACGAATTGATTTTCATGAAACACCTACATCTTGTAGGGTCAGTGTTCCAAGGAAAGCACAACGAAGGACACGTAAAACAGTACACATTCCTTCAAGTACTGAACTAACAACGTTTTATCAATAGAATTCCCTGAAAGACACTCGTTACCAGAATATAAATTCGTGAAACCTATACCGTCCTAGAATGGCTATTTATACAAAAACATAATAAATAAGAGTAACAGAACTAAAAGCGTAGACAATGGCCAGTTGCATTGCCATTGTTCTGCTTTTAGATTTCCCAAAGGTAAAAAAAAAAACCAAAAACAACAATAATTGGTACATAAAATTCATTTTTAGTTCAAGGAGGAGACATCCAAAACAACCACACAAGAGATTTCAAAACCAAATGTCAAGCATTTCAAATTTAAAGAACAGAACTGGAAATCAGGCAAAAGTATAAAATTGGACCTTTGTCTCACGTCACATACAAAAATTAACTCAAAATAGAGCAAAGACCTAAATGTAAGAGCTAAAATTGTAAAACTCTAAAAGAAAATACATTTTCCAGGGTTGTTTCATGAGTATCCACCCTACAAAGTAAAGTGTCTTATCTCTTAAAATAAAGCTAAAGGCTTGAGCTATTAACATCAAAAGCATATTACATGAGGAAAAGCAAAAGCTCCACCAGTGACTGAGCTTGGTTATGAAGAATTTGACTAAGTAAGGGCTTGTGTGTTCTTACCACCACCCCTGGCAGGGCACAGCAGGCACAGGGAAATTCAGGGAAACTCAAGCCACTAAATGCAAAAACACCGTCAACGTAAACCCAGGCTACACTCAGTTGAGGCAGGCAGTAGATGAAAACATCCAGATAAACAGCAGCCACAATCTTTCTCTATCCAAGTATACCAATGCTCTGCTTTTAGAGGATTTTCAACTACTCAGAAAACAGCAACAATGCTAGCAAAGGGCAAAAAAAATCCCCTGAACAAATCAAGGCAAGAGAAAGCAATAAAGGGCAACCAAGGTAGAAAAGAGAAACTATCCCTATTTGCAGATGACATGATACTATATATAGAAAACCCTAAAGACTCCACCAAAAAACTGCTAGAATAAATGAATTCAGTAAGGTGGCAGGATATAAAATCAACATACATACAAAAATCAATAGAATTCCTATATACCAGTAATGAAATATCTGAAGAAGAAATAGAGAAAGTAATACCATTTACAACAGCTACCAAAAAAATGAAATACCTAGGAATAAATTTAACCAAAGAGGTGAAAGATCACTACAATGAAAACTATAAAACATTGGTGAAAGAAACTGAAGACACAAATAAGTGAAAAGATATCCTGTGTTCATGCATTGGAAGAATTAATATCAAAATGTCCATATTAAAAAGCAATCTACAGGGCTTCCTTTCAAGATGGTGGAATAGATGGTCCCCAGTGTCATTCTCTCCCACAAATCAACCAATTTACAACTATAAAAAAGCAACAACAGCCAAGCTGGGGCTGCTAGAGCTCTGGGGAAGAGGAGGAAAGACCTACAGAGTTCATGAAGGTGGGAGAAGATGAAAGAAAGGAAAAACTGCTTGGAGCATTTCGGGCTGCAGCCACTTTAAGGCTGGAGCTGCTGAGCACATGGAGCAGGAGAGGGCAGAAGCTGCAGCTGTGCCCTTCGGATGGAGTTGCTTAGAGGTGGCAGGGGAAAAGGTAGCCTTGGTGGCCCCCAGGCCAGCAAGACCACTAATAGGGTTCCTGTGGACCCACAACAACTGAAAAAAGGAGCCATTCAGAGGCTGGTGAGTCATCACAAGGGACCAGCACATGACCCATCACATGGGAAGTGTTTGGAGCATGGGCAGTAGGGGAGATGGGCCCACTAGGGGAGCACTGCGACACAGCAAGGACGGCAGACCTGCCCCTCAACCAGTGCAGGACCACTCAGAGGAGACTGGTCAGGAACATAGAATTGCATTGGGTGCAGTTTGATGAAAAGACTCAGGCCCAGATCAGAGTTTCCACACAACCAATGAGCACTGGGTTTCTGGAGAGCTGGAAGTACCTATAAGGTCAACTATTAAACCCTGAGCTGCACAAAAAGCCTTCCCTAATGAAATAGCAGCAAAGGAGCAATTTAGCTCAACCACACAGCTCAAGTTCTGGTTCCCACAGGTAGCTCCCCCATTTTAGAAGTAAGCAAAGGACGAAAAACCAGATCCGGCTCAGGCACACCACAAGTGCCTCAGTGCCCACCCAGGGACCTAAGGCATGGACCAGCCAGGGACTTGAATCCCCACCCACAACCAGGCACACCACCAGCACCTTGGGGACTGCCCGGGGGCCCAAGGCATGCAGCTCGGGACTGGACCCCCATCACACAACCAGGCCCACCACCAGTGCCTTGGGGCCCGACCAGGGATCTGAGGCATTGAGCTGGGGACTGGACCCCCCGCAACAACCAGGCACACCACCAGCACCAAGGAGCATGCCAAAAACATCACCTCCACGTGGGTGGCCCACCACAGCTACCACAGTAACCATGGCTGCTGCGAAAAGTGGCTAGATGTCACAACCACCATGCAGATGGTCTACCAGCCACTGGAGTGCATTTACACAGGGAGAGTCACCAGCAGAGACCAAAGAAAAGAAGAGGATGTCTCTCTCCACAAAGCCCATTCCAGAGTGACAGAAGAAGCATCTGCTCTATGATAATGTTGGGGGACCTGAACACACCTGTCAGCATTGGACAGATCATCTAAGCAACAAATCAACAGAGTAACCATTATTTTTTCAGACAGAGAGAAGAAATCTAGGGTTATCAGAAGTGGGAGGGGGGAGGGAGAGGAGGATAGGGAGAGATTGGACAAGGAGCATAAAGAATAAGTACAATTTGTAACAATATATATTAGTAATATTGATTTGATCAACATATGTCAACACTGAACCCCCCAAAATATGTATACTCAATTATGATTCAATAAAAAAATAAATAAATGGGAAAAACCAAAAAAACAATCTACAGATTCAATGCAGTCCCTATCAAAATACCAATGACATTCTTTGCAGAAATAGAAAAAATAATCTTAACCACAAAAGATCCTGTATAGCCAAAGCAATCTTAGCTGAAGGCATCATACTCCCTGACTTCAAAATACATTATAAAGTGTACAAAGCGAAGCCATAGTAACCAAAATAACATGGTACAGCCATAAAAATAGACAAATATACTAACGGAACAGAATAGAAAGCCCAGAAGTAAATATATGCATTTGCAGCCAATTGATTTTCAACAAAGGTGCCAAGAATATACATCAGGAAAGGACAGCCTCTTCAATAAATGGTGCTGGGAAAACTGGATATCCACATGCAGAAGACTGAAACTAGACCCCTAGTCTCTCAACGTACACAAAATCAACTCAAAATGGATCAGAGACCTAAATTTAAGACCCAAAACTATGGGCCGGCCCGGCAGCGGCGCTCCCGCCCGAGGGTTCGGATCCCACATACAGACTGGTTCCCGCTCACTGGCTGAGTGAGGCGCGGGGGCAACACCAAGGGTTGCGATCCCGTTGCCGGTCCCCGGTCCGGTACGGGGGCAACACTGAGGGTTGCGATCCGTTGCCGGACACGGAAAAAGACAAAAAGACCAAAAAAAAAAAAAAAGACCCAAAACTATGAAACTCCTAGAAGAAAACAAAGGGGAAATGCTAGATAAAATGGGAGTGGGCAGTGCTTTTTTGAACAAGACTGCAAAGGCACAGGCAACTAAAGGAAAAACACACAAAAGGGATTACATCAAACTAAAAACCTTCTGCACAACAAAGAACACAATCAACAAAGTGAAAAGACAACCTACACAATGGGAGAAGGTATTGCAAACTGAACATCAGACAAGGGTCTAATCAGAATACAGAAGGAACTCAAACAACTCAATAGCAAAAAAAGAAATAACCCAATTAAAAAATGGACAAAGGGCCTAACAGACATTTCTCAAAGAACAACATACAAACGGGCAACAGGCACATGAAAAAATGTTCAACATTCCCCAATCACCAGAGAAATAAAAATTAAAACCATAATAAGATTTCATCTCACTCCAGTGAGAATTGCTATTATCAAAAAGACAGAAAATAACAAATGCTGGTAAGGACTCAGAGAAAAGGAATTCTCATACGTTGCTAGTGGGAATGTAAATTAATATAGCCATTATGGAAAGCCGTATGAAGACTCCTCCAAAAGCTAAAAATAGATCTACCTTACGACCCAGCAATCTCACTACTGGGTATATACCCAAAAGAAATGAAATCCATACATTGAAGAGGCACCTGCAGCACTATTCACAATAGCCAAGAGATGGAATCAACCTAAATGCCCATCAATGGAGGAATGGATAAAAAAAAACTGGTATATACGCACAGTGGAATACTATTCAGCTATTTAAAAAATGAAATCCTGTCATTTGCAGCAACATGGATGGAACGTGAAAGCATCATGTTAAGCGAAGACAGAAAGACACATACTCCATGACCTCATCCATATATGGAATCTTTAAAAAAAAAAATTCCACAGAGAAGTAGAGACAATGGTTACCAGAGGCTGGGAAAGGAAGGGGGTAGGGAAGGGGAAGAGGTGGATTAACAGGTACAAAGTCACAGGCAGAGATAGGAAAAATAAGTTCTGGTGTTCTAGGCTGACTAGAAGTAATACTACTATACTGTATTATTTCTAAATAGCTAGAAAAGAGGATCTGAATCATAATCACTACAAAGGAAAGATGGTTAACAGATATGCTATCTACCCTAAATGAATCATTGTACAATATTTGCATGTATTGAAACAACACACTGTACCCCATGAATATGTACAATTAAATTTTGAAATTAAAAAAATAAAAGAAGTATTATGTAGCCAAAAAGCAGAATGAAGCATTTTATGTGACTGAAGAACTAATATGAAACGATGGGGTGTTAAATGGAAAAAGCAAGAACTGTGTGTATGTTATGCCTCCTTTTGTGGGAAACAAAAAGAATATACACATGTGCATTCTATTACATATGTAAAACATACCTAGAAGAATATGCAAGAAACTTAAAATCGGTCATCTCTGGGAAGGGATATTGAGTAGTTGGAAGTCAGGGATGGAAGGGAGACTATTTACAATACACTTTATACCTTCTGAATTTTAAACCATGTGAACATATTATTAATTTTAAAAGTAATTTAATTTTTTCAAGTTTATTATAGAATATGTCCAAATGCATTTGGCTTACCATCATCTGATCACAAAATTTATCATTGAAGGAATTTGGGAAGAGCCTCGTAACCGAAGTCAGTCGATTCACGACATTCAACGTCAAGCTTCGATAATCTCCCAACATCATCAACAAAGGTCGCATATGTGTATGAATTTGATCTACTTCTATGGTAGCACCTTCCAAAAACTATTTTTTAAAAAGTTGTAAAGAAAAATAGACAACAGAAAATACTTTGTAACAGAATGAAACTCATATTTCACTGTAGCAGCAAGTGTTTGTTTTCCCTTGGGAAAATGGAATAATTACCATATATATTGCAGAAATTTATACTAAAATAAGGAAGACTTATTTTTAGTATTTAATACTTTTAAAGGTGCAGTATGACTATGATACAGGTAGAGACTTATTATAATCTAATGTGTAGTTACCACAGGCAGACTTCCAGGCAAACAGGCCAAGAAAAACAGGAAGAACTCTTAATGCAGAATTTACACACACACTCCACACACATTCTTCACCTTTCTCATACAGGCTTCGCCGGCCTCCTGGAGCTCACTGTTGGTGGAATTAAGAGCCTTGAAGAGTGCAGCGATGATCTTCTCCCTGGACTGAGGAAGGTAGTTGCAGGCAGCAAGCGCATCTTTAGGGAGAGAAATCAATACAATTTCATTATTAACCTGAAAAATACCTGAACAGTTTTCTTCTCTAAAGGCTCCTACTCACCACCAAAAAATATGAACCACTTCCCCTCTTTCCTAGCATCTGGCCTCAAGAAAGACAAAAGACTACATGGTCCTCTACCCACACGTTCAGTACTATCTAAGAGTCAAGTCAACGGCCTGCCAGAAAGGCCATGATAAGCCTTACATTTCCAGACAGGGGGAAGAAAGGCTGGCAGGGAGAGGCAGAGAAGAAGAGATGTTAAGGAGTTAGAAATCTTGATTCTCCTTTGATTTTAAAATAGGATTCTTAGGTAAATGCATGCATGGTGCTAAGGCCCTTGAGCAGAGGACTAAAGTCCACAGATAGCTTGGCAAAAGCCCATCTAATCAATTCTCATTACTGTTTAGGGATGGAATTGTGTACTTTGACTATTTTAGGTCACTGGTTCAATTCTTGCTTGAAGTACTATTGACTATTTAACCTACTGATTGTTGTTAAGACATATTGAGGAAGCTGCTTGATTGTTGTTTAACTATGCCGAGGAAATTGCTGTAGGAAAATACGTCAAAAAAGAAAATGTTTGTTAAGGGCAAACTGTTGGTGGACCGACTTAGCTCTTTACAAATTGCATTCTGGAATGTCACATTGTTAATTTTACTGCTGTTACTAGTTTTACACTGCCTTTGTTTTTATGCTTTGATGATGGAATCAACTGATTTTTCTTGTGAAACTTCCATGTCTTTACAATAAAAGACAGAAGCTAACTTTGAATTGGGGCTGTACCCCAGTTTTCTCCTCCTAACAGAGGAGTTGCTGGGATGCAGACCTTTCGGGCTTCTCAATGCATTCATGGTGCTTTTAGTAATCCTTTTTTTAATCTCCATTACACAGAGGGAAGTGTAACAAGGAGACCCCACTGACTCCTGCCCCCAAGACATCCTCACAGGTCAGAGCACGGCTGGCCTACGGGCAGTCACATGGAAATGAGGCCCAGGGCACTGCCGCTGGCCCTCCGGAGACAGGCAGGGCAGAAGACCGACACACAGCCCAACTTCTCCCCACTGCCCACTTCTAATCAGGTAGCCTCTGCCCTGCTTTGGGGGTTAAAGGCTTTAAGTCTATGAAAATTCAAAT
This sequence comes from Galeopterus variegatus, assembly GCF_000696425.1. Taxonomy (NCBI): domain Eukaryota; kingdom Metazoa; phylum Chordata; class Mammalia; order Dermoptera; family Cynocephalidae; genus Galeopterus; species Galeopterus variegatus. The sequence continues at coordinate 75,512 of NW_007731145.1, read as the reverse complement.
ATTCTTACAAAAGGGGACATACCTCAATCCTATATATTAGTTAAGATTTAACATTCTGGCAAAAGTAATACCAATATTGCCCTAATAGGGATAACGTACATGAGAAGCCCCAAAGACAGGAACCCCAGCAGAAGTGAGATGCTGATAAACATCCCTCTGGTGCACCTGCTCACTTTGATTTGCCCTGTCTTGAACACCCACCCTTATCCTCAAGCTCCAGTGTTATGGTCTGCCTTTCAGATCTTACACTTCTAATTGAAGGAGGAGTCTAGCCATATTTTATTAAGTGCATAAAAATTAACAAAGCAAGCAAAAGCCAACTTTAAAAGCTTATTTATTGGGTATTAAAGCTTATATTTATTCACCAAAAAATGAAAATAAAAAACAAAAAGGAAACTTTCTACATACAAGGGTCAATCAGTACTAATCTAGTATATTTTTGTAAACTTTGCATAATTCTTGCGCTAAATGATAACTGATTTTCCTAGTGAAAACCTAGAGACCACAATATCCTCAAATGTTTCTGAGCCATTAAAAAGTCTTTAAAGGTTGTGGTACACCTTACTATGTACTCTGATTCTGATGAAAATGGCACCATATGAGTGGTATGAAAACTCTCTTAAACCAGAACATTTGATTCATATGAGAACTAGAGTTTACTATAGAGTAAAATCCACAGTTTACTGCAGATTACAAAATTACTTAAATCCCAACAATATATATAATTTTATATCTCATTATGCAGTTTGATAAACATACAAACATAATTTTTTGATCCCACCTTAAAAAGACCACAAAAAGCCAGAAAAGTTAGAAAACAACAACAAAAAAAGCCACTGTCTCCTTTCACTATTATACCCTGTAACTTGGTTCAGATTTATATTAACTTACTTAATGCTGCAATTCGTAAAGGTACGAGCGAGGGAAGGCTTTTATAACAGGGCAGCTTTGTTAAAGCTGAATCTTCAGCCTCACACAAATTCAATAGCTGCAAAAGATAAAACAATTTAATTTAGCCCACTCTTCCTCTGAAGACATAAGAACCTTGCGAAATACAGAACACAGCAATCTTCCGCGCACACACCACAACACAAACTAAACTCAAATCCTAAAGAATTTAAGTACTGAAATACAACTGAGCTTTCTTATTCTAAAGCAAAATTCATTAACCTCAATAGTAAATTATCAGGTACTTTCTCACCCACTCTGATACCATAATGTTTTTTCTCAAAACAAAGGATCACTTTGTCTAACTGCAAATCCCATGATGGCAGGTGCATCTCCTTTTTCAGAGGTATTTCCCCAATGCCTTGGACCAATGTTCAAGAAACAGATGGACTATAATTAAAATATTTGAGTGATCATAATTTTTTTCTTTGCAAGTACAGAAAAGCATAAAGAAGGAAACCGAATGTCACTGGGAATTCTAGTGACTATCTTTCCAGACATTTTACCACACAGTATAGATTTATATATCTAATATCTAAAATATCCTATATGGTATTGTTACTATTTCCCCCTTCTCTTTATTTACATCCTGGAAAAATAGTATAGACTTTTACCATTTTTTGCCCCCTAAAGATTCCTACCTGGTAAAAGATTCAAAACAGTAGAAAAGGACATATGGTGAAAAGCACTTTAAGCTACCCACTCCATTCCCTGCTGGACCACTACTACTAGGTCATTGTGTGACCTTCAAACATACTCTCTTCACACGTAAGCACGTGTGCGTGCGTGAGTGCGTGCGTGTGTGTGTGTGTTTGTCTGCCTGTCTGTCTGTCTTGGGTAACTACAATACAAAACCAGAGCTCCAAACACAGCCACACACCAGCCTCACCTTGAAAACTTTTAGATAGTAGAGTTTCAGGTCTCACCCCAAATCTACTGAACCTGAATCTCCAGGGAGGGAATAGAGTCTATACTTTTTGAAAGATCCTCGCATGTTCTGATGCAGATAGCACACTGATAAACATTTGGAAAACCAGTTTATGCCCTCAACACTACCAGGTTCTGGTCTTAAGTTGAGTGAGAAGTTTTTCATGCAGGTTATAATACATCTTTCTCTAGAACAGCCAACGAAAGTTGTCTTCTCATTTTCTAGAGGCTCTTCACCCTCTGTCTAGCCTTAGGAGTAATAACTCTTACACAAGAGATACAGTAAAGTATAAAAGATCAGAGCTAGACCATATGATTATATGAGGGTACTTCCAAAAGTTCATGGAAAATAGAATTGAAAGATAATATACATCTGCCCATGAACTTTTAGAAGTATCCTCGTATAACCATATGTCCAAGCAAAAACACGGACTTAGAAAAATCAAGAGGTAAATTTCATAACTGGAAATTCAGACTTAGTGTGGACTACGAAGAATTTGCTTCCTTATGATTTCTGCCTCAGTTTACTCTGTCAATGCCTCCAGAGGTACGATTCATGTCCTGTAAAAACTTCAAATGGGGACTGATCACTAGACCATTAATGTATTATAAGAATTAATGCTTATAATTTGACCATATCTGCAGTTTTATTTGTTTGTCACTGTCCAATTTCATCTAACATTGGAATGTTTACCGTGACAAATACTTTTCTGCTGGTGCCTATGCTTGGGTCGAGGGGCAAGTCAAGTCCATCAAACAAAATGAGAGCCCAGCCAGATAGTGTATTGATTAGGCACCAGGTTCTAAACAATAGGTTTGGTTCAGGTCTAAGCTCTCCAGCTCACCTGCTCTGTGGCTTTAAGTAAGTTACAAACTCTAAGGCTCAGTTTCTACATCTTCAAAATGAGAATAAAAAGGATCTGTACTTCATGGGGTGCTGTCAGAGCTAAATAAGCGCTCATGTGATGTTCTCAAAAGCGCATGGCACATTTAAGTGATTAATAAATTCAAGAAATTGGCGGGCCGGCCCGGTGGCGCACTGCTACAGTGCGCCGCTTGGGAGCGCAGCAGCACTCCCGTCGAGGGTTCGGATCCCACATACAGACCGGTTCCCGCTCACTGGCTGAGCGAGGTGCGGGCGCGACACCGAGGGTTGTGATCCTGTTGCCGGTCCCGGTCCGGTACGGGCACGACACTGAGGGTTGCGATCCGTTGCCAGACACGAAAAAAGACAAAAAGTTAAATAAATAAATAAATAAATAAAATAAATTCAAGAAATTGGCACTTGCTCTGGGCCAGCCTTCCTCTGGTTGTCAGCAGGCATGAGAGTGATTGAAACAGGTGGGTGCAGTCTTACCTCTAGAATACAACTTTAAGGCCCTAAATTAGAGGAAGATTCCCTGAAGTACTAATAGAGTTTTGAGACTCAGAAAACACTAATGTTTTGTTAAACATTTCTGGTCACCATGCCTCCCTTCCGCCCGATCCCAGGTACACCATACCTGCTCAGAGTCTGTGTCAGGCTATGGCTGGTTAGCTGTGGTCACTGCCCGAGCCTTCTCTGAATGCTGCCTGACCCGTCTTCACATACGAGACAGGCTAGGCTAGCAGACACACGTCATCACCATCCACACCACTCCACACCACCACCCCCCTACCTCTGTGTAGAACACCTTATGCTCCACCACGTTAAGATCCATCGTGAAGAGCCTGGGCTGTAATGTGGTACAGAACGTGTTCCCTTCCATCAGGCCGATCTGTGCGTTGGCAGGCTGGTGTCGGAGCAAGTGCTTCTTAGGTGGGACCATATCTTGGAGGACCTGGGAAAGCCAAGAGGAAGCACCACTAACCAGCTGCCCCTTGAAAAGGACATACCTCTCATCACACTGTTCCACAACAGTGACCAATTTGAAAACCATAAGTGAGATGAAAAGTTATTACAGATGTCATTTAATTAGGTAAGGGAGAATATGTTTCATGTGCTAAAACTGGGTCATGGGTAGGCACGTCAAGATACATTTAGTTCCTAAGACTCCAGGGTAACCTCTTAAACAAAATCAAACACACAAAAACAAAACAAGGACAAAACTACCAGACTGTGCTATAAGCCTTCTATCCTCTTGACACTAACAACTGCTGATACAGCTGTAAATATAATATAAGCACATCGTTATCTGCATATCTGAGGTCAGAAAGAACATGTGCAATTGTACTTTGTGATATCAACACAAAAATCATAAACTGAATATCACTTACAACTCAAATAAAAAGGAAAAAAAAGAGAGTCTCAAAAGTTTTATTCAAATTATCCTGGTTTTGGTGACAGAAATCTCACCTCTTTATGGGGTTCCATTATCACTGTCACACTTTTTCCTGTGACCTGGGCCAATACCTGCAGTGAATGCATAGCCTGTTTTCTCACAGTGGAGTTTGGAGAGGTGACTTCTCGAACCAAATCATGTGTCACATGGTGGAAAGACTTTTCCTGAGCTGCCACAATCTCTTCGGCTCTCTCCTCGTCTTTTAAGGGTGTTGCACACCTCATCAGGAGCTGCTCCAGGGTGGTCTTTGCCATGGCAACCGCCCCATTGGAAACCTGCAGGTCAGGGGAGGCTTAGAATGGAAGGGAGGCAGTGCTGCCCACTGTGCTTGCTGTCTCCTGCACACCCATCTGCCATGTCACTGGGGGTTCCATGCTCCTCATGCCAACTGCTTTAACAAGACAACTTCACAGTGCCCACTCAATACTTGAGTACTTAAATTACCTTCTTATAGGTAATTCCTGTTTGTCATTCAGAAAAGAAAATGTGGATCTAGACAAGACCCTTGCATTTACCAAACAGATAAATTGGCAATGCTTACCAAACACAATCTATTGGTATGAGATATGGCTGAATTTAGTTTCCTAAAGAATGCAACTCCTAAGAAAATTTGCAGTACATGAGAAGTAGCATTCCCCTTTTCAGATGTACTGTAGTAAGTAGTCTGCGCCTGATCATTTTTAAGGTAAACAGGTATTTAGATACGCAGAGGAAACCTATAGGAATCTGAGCTGTCCTTCCATTAAAGCTGGTATAATGAAATTGAAGTACAGAAGTTTCCATGTTGCTAGGAGAGCATATTTGCAGAACTGTTTTGTATTAACTGTTCTCCAGACAAACTAGTTTTTGAAAACAGCATGGTTAGGTTTGGAGCCGCATGCCACCTACCTCTCCAGTTAAGTCCATCATGACAAAGAGAAGCGCTTTGAGGAACGTCTGCTGGTTCTGGAGAACCCAAGTGAGAGGCAGCCGCTCCATGAGAAACTTAATGGACACCACACCCCCCAGCTTTGCATACCAGGCCTGTTCGTAACAACAGGCACACAAGCGCTCCACAATGTAAGAAAACAGGGGCAGCTGACATGCCTGGAGAGAAACACAAACACGATGCATTACTGCAATTCTTAAACTACCAGTTTCTAGAGGGACTACCCTCAGGTACAAACACTCCTCCCAAACCGGAAAACAGTCCTCACTCCTCAGTCTTTCCTTACCCTCTCCTTCGAGCCCAGGATGATACTTGCAACATCAAATATCACAGCTAAGGCCACCTCCCCGATTTTGCAAAGTTCCTTTTCTTCATATGCCATACAAATAGCTATTGCATCAATAAGAACCAAGGGATCCATTCCTTTTGACCCGTTCTCTTCACTGTGAAACATGGCTGTGCTGGGCTGGCTGCCCACCTGGTAGCAAGGTAGCAAGAAAGGACCTAAAAGGAGAGGTAGAGGGCATAAGAGAAAGTAGACCTCATTTACACAAACATTTCTGTCCCTCAAATATTGCAAAACCACCTCATTTTTTCCTTGAGGTTAGGAACTCAATAAAAGACAGAACTGGTACTTTACACCAACTTCTATTAAACTGCAATTATTTGTAAACTAAGTGGTCTGATTCATACTAAGTCTATTTTTCTGAACGTTTCCCATAACATACTGTACTGTTTTCTGGTTTTCTCAACCATAACTCAAAACTGTATTAGTTTAAAATGAGAACCACAATCAGGTATATTTTTAAAAAATCATTACATAGGCCAATGGGCACAGCATAAGAATGAGTATGGGTTGGACTCTGACCATTTCTGACATATAAATAACGATAAAAAGCGACAGCATCCAGCTACGGCAGGGAATAGGCACAGAGAACAGCTGACCACAGCAACTATTAATTAATGCCTTGCAGGTACCCAGCACTAGACAAGACAGAAGTTACTGAGAAGCTTAGTGGTGCTGGAAAGATGTTAACCCAGAAGAAACAATGAGAAACAATCTGAGTGTTAAATTGTATAGTATTGACTGTTCTGGCCAAGAAGAGCTAAAAGGAAAAGTTCTAAGTGTTCTGAAGAGCTCAGAGAAAACTGCTGGTTGATCTCCACGGCCTTTGAGGACAAACTGGAGCTGTGCTACCCAAGTGTGGTCTGCAGACTAATTGTTACTGGTCTGGCAGGAGATACAAAAATTGAGGGTAAGTTTCCAAAAACTTATATAGCAACTGGCAGCGCCATGACATTTTTATTGCCTTCTACAAAAGCATCATCTGCAATGGATTAGAAATAAAAATGAATACAACACGACTGGTCCTTCACCACCAAAAGTTTGAGAACCACTGAGGCAGATGTGAGGAGCTGTTCCCAATGGGAGGAATGGGATGGACGACTATCCTGGGAGCACAAATAAGCATTGCCAGGGAGACTGCGAGGAGCTGGCTGCAGAGCAGAGAGCAGGTTACACAGCAGAGACGGGGAGGCTGGCCGTGGGAAACAGCACCAGGGAGAAGATCAGCAGCAGGTGTGAGCACGAACTGGCTATGCCTCACATTCAGCAGGTCCACAAGTAGTCAGCTCCCATTTGCCGTGAAACACAAAGAGCCAAAAGATTTAGTTGGGTGTATTTTACAGACAAAACTTGGTAATAACTTTCAAGCTGACACAGCATCCACCACTGAAATACCAATTATCTTTATCAAGTGGAAGGAAAATCAGAAAACAAAAGCCAAAAATCAATCGGCTGAACTTGGCTTATCTGAAATGACGAGACATCCTGACCGAATTTTTGAAGCACCCTAAAGAAGACAAATAACTACTTTGTCTGCCCCATGGGTCCCCACACTCACCGCACTGCTGGGCAACTGCCACCATCGTGTAATGGCGAATCAGGCTGGCTACAAAGGGCAGGGCACTGGGCCGGAGATCTTTAATGACGGCAGACATGAATGCCCCTGTCAGAGCCTGCTCGAATGTCTTCCGTGCGGGGGTGTCTTGTGCTTTGTAGCGATGTGAGATGATGACATTGGGTATGGTCTTTTCCGTAAAGCTGAGACAAAATTAAATCCATCATCACGACACTGAACACCTGAGCTGATGATCCCCCATGGCTTAATTTATTTTCAACCTGCCTACTTCCCTCTTATTCAGATAGGCCTGTGAGTTAATCTCTGCTGTAATTTCAGCAACACCTAAAATCAAATATGAATTTCATTATGAACATTTACAGCCCGTGGTTCAAGAGATACCAAATATATTCTACCTAATGTGAGCACAGGCAAAGAATTAGAGGTAAATTACAAAATGGCTGAATATTCCATATTTTCATCATTATTTCCTATTTTTAAAAAGTCAATGTTTGATTTTGCTCTTTTATAATCAGATAAACCAAATCCTAATAAGTAACTCAAATCAATGGTCAAACAAGCATGAAAAAAAGCTATGACTTAGCAGCTATATACCTGTTATATGTTGGAAATTGACACTAACAGAGTCAAATGGGATCTAACTAATATAAAGCATTGACCACCAGTTCTAATATGAGCTTAACTAGAACCCAAGAAGGCAGAGTCAGGGAAATACACATCAAATACAGAATACTTAGTAAGCATAAGAGATAGTCATCAATATTTTTTAAAAAATCATTATTCTTCTAATCTAGAGCAGCTCCAGCTCTTTCTATGACCAGAAACCTACCTCTCTCTGATTTCTTCACACTAACTCTCCAGTTCTGTTTCCGAAGCTAATAAGTTATATCTAGGCTCTTCATTTCCACACGCAACATCTTCAGACAGTGTGAACAGAGTGGTCATGTGCCCCGCCCCACACCTGAAAGTCTTCTCAGCTATTTTCCAGTTTGTCATACATAATGCTCTTTAAAATGCCAACTGGGGTCTCAGTGCCCCAGTCACCTGACTCCCACTATCTCCCCCAATGTTCCTAACAATCCAGTAAAAGCCACATTTGGCTTAAACCAAGAAAGCCTGTGGTCAGCCAGAGTAAGTCAGATCTTGTCGTTACCCTTCCTGTAATACTCAGAGCAAAACCTAAAGTCCTGGTCAAGTCCTCACAGGCACTACTCAGCCTGGCCCTGCCCATCACTCCTTCTTACCCAAGGTGCTCCAGCAACACTGGTTTCCCTGCTGTGCCCATCTGAGAGCCTCGGTCCTCACTTCCCTAATACCCACATGAGCTTCCTTTGGGTATTTTCACAACTTTTTCCTCCAACCTTCATTGTGATCCCTGCTCAATGTGACCTACTCAGAGAGGACTACTCCTACCACCCTATTTTTAAAATGCTCCTTTGATGCCCTGCCCCCTTAGCCTGATATACTTAACAGCACTTATCACTAACTGAAATACACTGCTTCTTTCTGTTTTGTGTCTGTCTCCCACACTAGAATGTAAGTTTCTGGAATGCAAGGATCCAGGCTTGTATGCAAACTTTGACTGGTACCTGGTAGAAGGTACTCAATCTCTGGCAGCAGTGACTCTGCAGAGATGGAGAAAGGGTGGTCTTTACAATAAATTGATACTGGATATCCAGAAGGTAAAAAAAAAAATGGTGTGAAGTGTACCTCCACTTCACACCATTCACAAAAATCAATCTGAAAGAAATTAAAGATCAAAACATGAATGACAGAACTATAGAGCTTCTAGAAGACGATACAAGAGAGCATCTTTATGACTAAGATGTAAGAAACAATTTCTTACAAATAATACAAAAAGCATGAAACAAGAAGAAAAAGACATGAATTTTTGTTTATCAAAAAATTGTGCTAAAAGGTTTAGCAATGAGCACACATAGTGGACAGAGCTTGGTCATTGAACATTCAGTTCAAGGAACTCTCATTCCTTTTATAGGAATGGTGACTCCAAGGCTGAACAAGAGAAAGTACAAGAGGAGCCAAACACATCCTATTGAGCTATAAACAAAATGCTCAAAAATTGAAGGAGGCATGTCAAAAGACACAGGAAGCAGCCTGAAGTGAATGGGTTCTCACCAACTAAATCTGGATAATTTGGTCATCAAAATATGTAATAGATTATAATCCACTAAAAAAAATAAAAGTCGGGGCCGGCCCGTGGCTCACTCGGTAGAGTGCGGTGCTGATAACACCAAGGCCACGGGTTCGGATCCTATATAGAGAATGGCCGGTCGCTCACTGGTTGAGTGTGGTGCTGATAACACCAAGCAAAGGGTTAAGATCCCCTTACCGGTCATCTTTTAAAAAAAGAATGAAAATAAAAAGTAAAAAAAAATAAAAGTCCATGAGCCTATACTGCTATAAATAACATCAGAGGAGAAGAAAAAGTTTTTCCTTACTTTACAAAGGAAATTGGAGTTAGGAAATCACCACTTTGTATCTGTACAAGAGAATACCTTTCAGAAATAAAAAAGAGCAAATTACTGACAAATGTTACCTCACGGATAAGCCTCAAAAGAATGCTTATGCTGGGTGAAAGAAGCCAGACCCAAGAGACCACATATTGGATGATTTCATTTATGTAAAATGTTTGGAAAAGGCAAATTTATAGAAACAAAAGGTAGATTGACGGTTGCCTGGGCTGGGAGTGGGAATGAGGATTAACTGGAATGGACATGAGGGATCTTATTTGGGGGATGGAAATGTTCTAAAACTGATTGATATTTGCACCACTCAGTAAGTTACTAAAAAAATCACTAAATTGTACACTTTGAAGTAGGTGAACTTTTGATATGTGATATATGCCTCAACAAAGTTGTTTTTAAAAAAACAAAGGGGCTGGCCCATGGCTCACTTGGGAGAGTGTGGTACTAATAAGACCAAGGCCATGGGTTCACATCCCTATATAGGGATGGCCGGTTAGTTCACTTGGGAGAGCGTGGTGCTGACAACACCAAGTCAAGGGTTAAGATCCCCTTACCAGTCATCTTTTATTAAAAAAAAAAAAAAAAAAAAAAAAAAACCCAAAAGAAAAGCACCATTTTGTAATCATCATCACAACACCTGAATCAGGGAAAAATTGTCAATAAATGCTATCTATAGTCAGTCAGTAAAAGTTTGATGAGAAACAGGATATTTACATCATTACATTATTTCAATATATCTCCCCATCAATTATTTATAAATTAAAAAGAGTAAAATAATAACCTTACAGTGGAGAGACCAGGCTAACACCACTCTCACTAATGGGACAAGCTACCATCAAATGGCTCCTGATGTGATGGGGGAGAACACTTGTATAGGATTTCTACCACACACGCATGACCTGACTCCAATCACGAAGAAACAGACAAACCCATGATAAGGGAGATTCTACAAAATAGATGGTCTCCACAACAATGTCAATGTCATAAAAGACAATGAAAAGCCAAATAAAATTTCCAGCTATTTTTCCATGAATTCATCAATTTCACTGAAACTTGAAAATGTATTGGGAAAGTTGCTCATAACATCCTGTTGCCTTGTGTTTAATGCCTGAAACATCTGTAATGCCACTGCCTTCTTGATTTCTGATATTGGTTCTTTACGACTTCTTTTCTTTAATCCAAGTCAGTTTTGCCAGAGGCTTTACAATTTTATTATTCTTTCAAAGAACCAACTTTTATTGCATGTTTGTTTTCCTATTTTGTTTATTTCTTCTCACCTTTCTTCTTTGTTTACTTTATAAACTTTTTCTGACTTCTAAAATAAATATTTAGCTCAATTTTCAACATTTGTTCTTTTCATTTTTAACAGCTTTATCAAGGTATAATTCATGTCACTGAATTCATTTTATACAGTGCAATGAATTTTAGTAGATTTACACAGTTGTGCAAACCGTCACAATCCAATTTTAAAATGTTACCCCAAGAGTCAAGCCTCACTCCTACCCCCAAGCAACCACTGATGTACTTTCTCTTTTTGCCTTTTCTAAAAATTTCACATAAATGGAATCACAATATGCAGTCTTGGCATGATGTTTGAGATAAAGTATCCATGTTATTGCATAAGTCTTTTTTGTTGTTGGGTGGTATTTCATTGTGCCCATCGCCACATTTGCTTATCTGTTTACCAGACGATAAACATTTGGATTGTTTCCTTTTTTTGGGGGGGGAGGGGGCAGCGGGCTGGTACAGGGATCAAACCCTGGACCTTGATGTTATCAGCACGACACTCTAACCAACTGAGCTAACCAGCCAGCCCTGATTTAAGATTATAAACTCTCCAAGTATAACTTTACTGTATCCCATTTACATCTGACTACATAATACATTCTTTGTTCTTTATTCCATCTCCCTCTCAAGCTTCCATGGGGGACCTTTCATTCTGCCTAAATAAAGTTCATCCTTTAGAATTTCCCTCATTGAAGATCTGCTAATGGGAGATTTGTTTTTATTTTAAAACATCTTTATTTCACCCTCATTCATGGGTCATCTTTTTCACTAAATATATGATTCCAAGTTGGCAGTTATTTTCTTTCAGACAAGATTTATTCCACAGTCCAGTGGCTTTCATAGCTGCCAATCAATTATTCATTTGAAAGTAATCTTTTTGTTCTGCCAGCTTCCAAATTTTCCCTTTATTTCTGATTTGTAGTTGTTTCACTATAATGCATCTACGTGGATTTCTTTTTATTTATCCTGCTTTGGGTTCACTGAACATCTGGATTCTGTGCCTTGTTGCTTAATTTTTTCATCAGTTCTGGGAAATTCTCAGTTATGTCTCTCCCTTCTCTTTGTGGGACTTCAAGCAAACTATGCTACTTCACTCTTATTTCATGTCTCTTACTCTCTTCTTTTGAATGTTTCATCTTTTTCTCTTTCTGCATGCATTCCAGATAAGAATTTGGCTTACTTCTTATTTAAAGTTTCTCTCTCTTCTTTAAAATTTGTTTAAGCAATTTTTATAGGTTTCTATTTCTTGGAGTATTTCCAAGTTTGTCTTACTAAACATTTTAAGCACAGTCATGACCTAGTTCTGATGATCCTAACATCTGAAGTCTGTGCAGGTCCACTTCTGTTTCCTGCTGATTTTGCTGGCTCTTACTCATGTTGCCTTATTTCCTTGTGTACTTGGTTATCGTTGACTGTTCTCTCTTCAATGCCCTTTAACAAATGAGCACCTACTATGTTCTCAGCATTACTTGTGATGCTGTGAGAAATGTGAAAATATACAGGAAAAATCCATTCCCTGAAATTTACAACACAGATGATATACATACTAGTGTATCTCAAAAGATTAGAGAAAGGTCATGCACAGCCTAAAGTGATAAGCACAAAATACAAACATCCCATGGCAAGTATTTGGAGAAAGATCACTACAGCTGGGAAAGCAGAAGGTCCACTGTGTGCCAGGTGCTACGGATATAATGGTGAGCAAAAGGGAGCGAAAGGGACATGACCCTTGATTTCTTGAAGCTTACACCCTAATGGAGGAGGTAACAAGACACACAATAAAGGTAGATTACAACTGAGATCAATTCTAATTCTCAAGCACCTAAGTTCTCCTTTCCATTTTTTCCAAGAACCAGAACAAGCATTACTAGGTAAATAACATGTCCTCTTCCTGACTTGAACAAGCATGGTCCTAACACTGAGAAGCCTGGGAAGTCCTCCTCTCCATGCCTAATTCCTGAGGCACCAATCACAGAGAAGGAAATGAGCAGCATACTTGGGGTGTGCAAGGAGCTGGTAGAGCGCATGCTTGTTGTCCTCTAGACTCATCATGGCCACCAGGAAGCACTTGATCACCTCCCACGCCTGCCTCCGGTAGTAGGGCTCAGTGTTGGCACTTTTCAGGCAGTCCAGAGCAGTTTCTATGGCCTGCAACAAAGAAACACAAGAACTACAGTTTGTACTGAAATTACATGATTTTGAAAAGTTTTCACTGAAAGCATCTGGAGCACTCAAAAGCATCTGAATGCATATTTTCTTCTGAAAAGAGCACAGTGGGCCAATACAGCCTGACAAGTATTCACTAAATGAAACTCCCAGAAAAGGCAGAGGTATTATGATATAAGGAATGGCACGGTTCAAGTTAAAATGTAAGAGAGTTTAATAATTTCATGTTTAAATAACCAACGGGAGATTTCAGAAATTAAATGAGCTCAGAAAGCCTATAGTGGTAGATTTACCGGATTAAACTAGTCTGTCATGTACACACACACACACAAACACACACACACATCAGGGTCCTAATGAGAAGAATAATGAACTTTCTGAAGATCACAGACTTTGCTGTGTCCAAGTTCAAAACTAAAAGATGACTTTACGCTTTTACTAATTTCCCTCTTTAAAAGAGAAAAGGGTTTATGTCATTTTTTCAGAAAACCCACACAGCTACACACACACTTTTATCCTATTCATTTTAATGAGGTTGACACAGAAACTAGGAGAGGCACAATCACACAAAAAAATAATTTGAAGGGCCGGCCCATGGCTCACTCAGGAGAGTGTGGTGCTAATAATACCAAGGCCACCGGTTCGGATCCCTATATAGGGATGGCTGGTTCGCTTACTTGGAGAGCGTGGTGCTGACAACACCAAGTCAAGGGTTAAGCTCCCCTTACCGGTCATCTTTAAAAAAAAAATAAATAAAATAAATAATAATAATGATAATAATTTGAAGCCTTTAACAGCTAAGACATTAATCTTAATGATAATTACATACATATAAATCAAAGAACTAATGTGTGTTAAAAATTAAAGATTCACCCAGACTCTGTGTGAGGAACCAAAGAGGGCGGCAACAGGGACAGTGGCCCTGCCCTCCAGAGCCAGCAGAGCCAGCAGAGCAGGGCGACACATAGCACACACAGGACACAGAGCATGACAGTTGTTCCTCATCACAGGAACCCCACCTTGAGTGTCTGAGTCTTCTGGGGTACTGTGAACTGTCTCTGATCTGGTCAGTAATAGTTAATAACTCATAGGGTGATAATTAAAAATTTTTAATTTTTAAGAATCAATGTAACCTATGAGACAGTTACCTGCCAAAAAGAATAAAGTATTGTAAAGTGTGCCCAAAGCAGAACTGCTTGATGGAAATTCACCGGCACTTGGCTTGACCATACTAATCTTTGCCTTCACCTCGTGGGCTCCTTAGCTCTGTGGGTACACTGTGGCCAACTCCCCCCTGCAGGCCTGTCAGAATGCAGTCCTGCTCAGAGAGAAGGCCTCCACAGGCACCACGTGACTCTCTGTAAGGGTCCCAGAGGACTGTTAACACCTGTCTTCAAAACCCTTCTTCCATGCTTCAGCTGCTTTTGGGCAAAACTACTCCTAAAGGGATTTTTCTTTAAGTTTTTTGCTCTGCTTAGTGTACACAGAGGTCAAACAAAAGTTAGATGCATTAGTTTTCACTACTAATATCAACCTTGTCACTGACACAGCTAAAGCAAGCAGAATCCTAACTTCAGGAAATTACCCAGATGTGGGAAAGTGCCATAGGCACAAGGACGTTCACTGTAGTAATTTCAGTGTAAAGACAGAGAATTTTAGCCATTAATATTCTCTTAGGAGGGAAGTAGTGCTTATTTGGAAAATATTTTGATAAAGGTTTGGGTCAGAAGCTGAGATTGCACCCCACCCAGAGGATGGAGAGGGCAATAATGCTCCACGGGACAGTGGGGGGAACAGGTAGACTGAGGTAGGATGACAGAAAACAAATCCAGAGTGATGCTTAGCCATAATGCGTAGCCTCCTTCCCAAATGTTTATCATAGTCTGGTTAAAAGGGCTGGCCAGTTAGTTCACTTGGTTAGAGTGTGGTGTTGGTAACACCAAGGTCAAGGGTTTGGATCCCTGTACAGGCCAGCTGCCAAAACCCACAGAACCCAGTATGTGAATAAATTTCTTGTACAAGGTAAATATGCCAAGTACTACAATACGACGCAGCAGGATAGAGCAGAATGAGCCTGAGCAAAGGGAGGGCTTTAAGTGAGACAGACCACAGAATGCTGGTCTAAGACCAGGTCAGCAAGAGGCTTGTGAACCCCAGCTGGCACCCAGCTTAATTCGGATGCACTCAAAAGGCTACTATAATATCTTTAAAAAATATATCCAATATACAACAGCTGGATATGTCCTGAAAAGACACGTAACAAGTCTCTGACACAATACAGAAAAGGGAGTGTCATATGATAAAGGGGGGAAGTAGAATGTGATGATGTAGATGACAATTAAGTAAAAAAAAAAAAAAAAAAAAAAAACGTGTGACACAGGACTAGGAGAGGGAGCATGAAAGTCAGTAAGCTGGAGAGGAGAGATGGTTTTCAATATGCACAGAGCAAAGGCAGCAGAGGGGAGCACTCTGGAAAGATGTGGGGACACAGCTTGTTCATTTTTTTCACAATGAAATGGAAGCTTCTAAGGGCATGAGAGAGAGACCCAAGAGCTGTAAGCAGTGAGATAAAGAGACCCAAGAGCTGTAAGCAGTAAGATAAGTGCAAGCAAAGCCCTATGTTTGTAAAGAGAATGGGAGAAAGCTAGGTACTAGGGGTGATGGAGCTGACAGATAAATATGGAATTAACTTGGATTCTTGATGACCTTTGAGATAAAGCCTGTTGGGCATCAAAGCAGACTAACAGTTCAAAGGTGGGATGGGCTGGGCATCACCTCATTGTTATTTAGAAAGATGAAACTGCTCAAGGGTCCCAAGTTCTTGGGGCAACATCCCACCGCCAGCCTCCTGGCCTTATGAACATTACCTCACTAACCAAGCTGATCACCAAATTTTGTTCCACTCTAAGTTAGAAATTCTCTCCCCAAAAAGCACATCTCGGTTATTTTCCAAATGGAAATTAACTTTCTTAAAATGAAACACAGTGCCTTCACAAAGCTCTCAAAGACTTCCAAATTTACCTTCTCCATTGGAAGCTGAAGAGATGCTTTACAATCAGAAAACTCCAATGTAATACTGGGGCCTTGAACTTCAGTCACAACATAGTGCAGCTTCTGGGATTCCTTTAACATCTTCCTGTTACTGCCACCAAATTTACCAAGTACACGATAGGCCACGTGAGAGATGCTATCAGCAGGATTGCGTAAGGTGCGCCATAAAGCCTAAAAGTCAATATGCTGTACTGAAAACACTTTCAAGGCAATACATTCACATGGCTAACAAATCAATTCTTCCTCCCACCTCTGTCTCTCAAACACACTGTTCCCCCTTCTTGGGGGAAACAAATATTATTAGTCTTGGGGCATTTTCCAGGGAAATTTCATGTCATTACAAAAAAATACACATATACGAGTAAATATAAATGTTCTCTCATGCTCCTGTACTATAAACACTGCAGAGCTCAAAAGCAAGAAAACTAAGCAATATAGTGTTAGGTCATATACAAAATGGCATGGGGAGGAACTCAGAGGTAGATGCAATTTACAGGTAAAGTTCTAATCCTGGAGTTAGATGATGGGTTCTCAGGTTTTTACTTCTACATATTAGGTTTTATAACTTACGAACATGATATATAAATTAACTTGAACATTTCAAATCTCACATCAAAAAGAACAGCAAAGGGGAAAACAATGGATCATAAAGGCACCCCCACTACAGGACTACAGAGATAAGTTAATGTGCACCCTGTACTTAAGGAATATTTTTTCACCTAAATTATCATAAGTCCTAAAAATTAACATAGTTTACTATATAAGTGTTTTTCTTAAATTATCTTCTATAAAAATGCCAAATATTAGTGTCTTGAAATACTAAAACTTAACATAAAATCTTGGTACTTTTCTCTAAACCACGCAAAATTCCAATTTCTCTTACGTTCCACTGTGTCCAAAGAAGAAAGTTGGAATCTAAGTCCCCTCACCTCACTCACCCTCACGTATCCTCAGGAGAAGTGACGCCTGCTTCATGTCCCCAGGGTGGGTGGCACTGGGAACAATGCTTCCTACCCCTGTACTCACATGTATTAACTGGCTGATGGGACTGGGAGAGACTGACTCTGCTACTATCTCCTGGAAGGTGGGGTTATTGTGGGCCTTGACCCTGTCTGTCTCTCTCTCTCTCTCTTTCTCTCTCAGGTTGCCTGCCTCATGGTATGGCAAGAAGGCCCAAGAATTCATCTCTGCCTCCTCCCCCCACATCCTGGTCATGCACACTTGGGTCAGGACCAGGGTCTACTTTCTAGAACTAACAATGCTGTTCTCAAGGCAGGCTCTTGGTCAATCCTCCAAGTGACCAAAAGAAAAAGTGGACTTGGAGACTCTGACCCAACCCCTAAGCCATCTTCTTCCAGCCTAGATGAAGCCCAAGATCTAAATCTCAGGAAAGGCAGGAAAAGTGTCCCAACCTTAACCTCAAGTCCAAGTTGCAGTCGCCAATCTAGTTTGTCCAGAGACTAACGACCTCTAGAAGTTACTGAGCCCCCATCATATAAAGCTGGTATTCTGACCACTACCTGGGGTCAAATACCCTATATTAAAGGGGCACATGAGCAAATGACAGCCTAAATCTCTAACAATTACCAACCACATCACAAATCAGTGAAAGCAGCAAAACATGAAGGAAAAACCTACGACATTTAACAAATAAACTTTAATGAACAGAAAATTTAATGTCTTCAAAACGACCTCCTTTATTACTTGCTCTTGTTCCCTTGGGGTGGACACAGCTTCCCTTCAGCGTCTGCATCCTATTACTTTGTAACTGACTATCTTTTGTGGATAAAGCTTCTTGCTGGAAGTGACAGTGGCCATACAGTGACCATAACACCTGCTCTCATAAGTCATCAACATATTGAGAATATAACAGTCTGACAGCTCTCTGAAAAAAAGCAATACTGCAAAACAAATATCTGCTCAACACCTACAGTACTTCTTTACATCTTTTATATGCCAGAAGATTCGCAAAGTGAACAAGAAGTTACAACACTCCAGAGATACCGCCCCTGAGTACAGAGAGCCCAATGATGGCCCACTGCTTCAGGAAACTGACTAAAATCCTCAGTAAAAACAAGGTACATGAGCATCTGATGCCCCTGCTGGCGCCAAAGGGAATGTAGACGTACCTGCATGAGCTCCGCACGGACAGGCTGAATGTGGTCATAGAGGAAATCAGGCTGCAGGTTGTCCACACACAACTCCAGAGTCCTCAAGCCTTGGCTGACCAATGTTTGCGACCCATTGAGTGCAGACACCAAGGGATCCATTAACATGGGCAGGTATGGCAGGAGAGAGCTCAGCCGGACGGGTACCGTGAGACACAGCTCCACAAAGAGATCTTTCATGTGCTGCTTGTGCAGGCCACTCTGCAACATGTTCAGTCCTAAACAGGGTTTGAGGCCGGCAGAGAGGGAACTTACTTTGCAGACACATGCCAAAGTTAACTGCACAAAACAACTGGTCCACCTTTTATTAAAAACATCAGCAAAATTAGAGAAGACATCTTGTGTATTCATAATATATCCTATAAATCTATTCTATAACTGCATTCACAATCCCTTTTGTAGTGGCAATGGCAGACTGTAAGTTATAATATGTCCTTATAATTTAATATTATAAATAATTTTTTAAAAATTATGTTATACTACTACTAAGCCCAATCTAAAGATTCAGACTTCAATATGATGTGTTCACCTCAAGTTCAAGGCTTACAGCCTTACATCTTTTTTTTGGACTTCCACTTAGATCACAGTTGAGTCTACACTTCAAAATAAACATTTTTTAAAAATCCACTTTGGAGGGCTGGCCAGTTAAGTTAGTTCAGTTGGTTAGAGTGCCACCTTGTAACACCAAGGTAAAGGGATCGGATCCCCTTACCTGCCAGCCACCAAAAAACAAACCAAAAAATCAAAAAGTTCCTGCAAAAAGAGAATTAAAAATAAATAAATAAAATAATAAAATCCACTTTATTATAAACGGAGAAGAGCCTCCTTATAAAGTCAACCTCCCCACCCTTTACGAGGATAATCAAGTATTTACTGAGCTCCTTCCTAACCTCATAACTGTGATCTTCTCTGTGAGGCCCAAGAGATTAGCTACTAAGTGAAAGGCATATAACAGTGGACCCCAAACAAGGTGTGCCCTATATAAGTAGCACAGATGGGCAGTGTGCAGAGAACCTGGAGAAAAGAGAAATTATCAGGGAAGGTATCACAAAGCAGCAGAACTGAATTCAAAATTCAAAGGATAAGGTGGACAAGCAGAGTGCAAAGGGCTAAATTCCCAGAAGAGGATCAAGTTTAACAAAACAAGGAGGGGAGAGACAAACTTGGGCATAGCAGAGAGAGACTGCAGTGGGAGGAAACCAGACTAAGCAGAACAAAGGGTTCCAGGTGAGGAATGACTGGAGATGGGCCTAAACACTGATGGGCGATGGAGCCTGATTATGGGCCTTCCATGGCAGATGCATAGCCATTTTACACTAATTATTATTCAAGTTTGTCCCAGTTGCCTCCTGAGTATACTTTGTTGCTTTTCTTTAAAGAATCTGTAGGGCCGGCTTGTGGCTCACTTGGGAGAGTGTGATGCTGATAACACCAAGGCCAAGGGTTCGGATCCCTATACAGGGATGGCTGGTTGGCTCACTTGGAGAGTGTGGTGCTGACACCACCAAGTCAAGGGTTAAGATCCCCTTACCAGTCATCTTTTAAAAATAAAGAAAGAAAGAATTTGCAAAGAAAATACATGCCAACGGCTCACCTTACCCCCCCCCCAAAAAAATCCCTAGGATAGTGTTTCCAAATAGTTCATTCCCCATGAACATTCAATAAACTCAAAATCCACTTTAACTACCTATCTTGAAAGCATTCCTAATTATATAGGAACTGCTGAATTCTGGTTATGCAAATTAGAAACTAAACAGAAACTGTAAAGCAGTTTAAAATTGCTTTGTCCTTGTTCTGATTCTTTAATCTAGGGATCCCTGATCTTACCAAACCATTAGAAGCCACTTTCTTTCTAGACTTACTTACAAATGTTATAAAAATGTAACCAATTCCTCATCTAGGTAACTAAAAGTTTCCAAACCCCATCCAACTCTGAGTAGGGAGGGAAGAGCCCATCCCTGAACAGGGCTCCCTTCGAAGTCCCACTGCTTTTTTTTTTTTATTTATTTTTATTTTTATTTTGTCAATATACAATGTAGTTGATTATTATGTCCCATCACCGAAACCTCCCTCCCTCCTCCCTCTCTCCCTTCCCACCCAAGTGTGTCCCCTCCATTTGCTTGTTGTAAGAACTTCAAAAAAAATTGTGGTTGTTATATCTTCCTCCCCCCCCCCATTTTTTTTTTGTTGTTGTTTGTTTTTTGGAGCCTTTTGGAGTTCTGGCTTTGTACAGGGTTTCCCATTAATCTAATCAATCTTGAGGCTTTATCTTCTACCTTCTGTGCCCTTTGCATTTATCAAAGTAGTAGCTCATGGGTCCCCAGAAGAAGTCTTACAAGTTTTGACAAAATAGAATTTTTATTGTCATCAGTTATCATCATAAGAATTTTTAAATGTTCATGATACCATTTTTGACCCATGAGCTTTTGTAAATGTGTCTTCTTTTACTTTCTTTCCTTTTGTTTTAAATTTCCAAACTTTTTTTTTGGTGGCTGGCCGGTATGGGGATCCAAACCCTTGACCTTGGTGTTACAACACTGTGCTCTAACCAGCTGAGCTAACCAGCCAGCCCCAAACATTTTTTATAGTCTTCTGTTATTGAATTCTACCTTAATTGCACTGTAGTCAGTACTTATATGGTCAGTATGAGACTGATTTCTGGAAATATGTTATGACTTGCTTCATGAACTAGAGAATTGTCAGTTTTGGGGGGGTTCACATGTACTTGTACCTTGTCTTAATTGATGTTTGTAGAATTCTCTGTATGTTCAAAATATCATGCTTGTTAATTTGATGTTATCCTCTATATCCTTTTATATTTTCCGTGTGCTTGACCTGTTTGTTGCTGAAAGAGGTGTATTGAAATTTCCCACAATCAAGTGAAGCTTTAAACTCTTTGTATTTTCTGAATTTTTGCTTTGCATATTTAGAGTTTATTTTATTGGATGTTTACACATTTAGAATCATTGTACTCCTGAAATTCCACCTTGATGGATCTACCTCTTTGGGTTAACAGTTGTCTTCTATTTATAGTTGGCATATCCCAATGGATCCCCGCCAGTATTTGCCAATTAGATAAACAAAAACTAAAAGAATGGGAATATCCGTTGTTGGCTAGGGAATGGACACTCTCTTGCACAGCTAGTAAGAATAAAAGTCGTACATTAAAATTGAAAATGTGCCTACCATTTGAATGAGTAATCTCACTTTTTAAATTGTATGCTAAAGAAATAATAGAAGTACCTACTGCTATATGTGGAGAAATAGAACATTTCTTCTTAGCAGAAACAATCTAAATGTGCAATCTAAATTAATAGGGAAACTATGAAATTATGGTATATCCACATAATGGGATATTATGCAGCTATTAAAGGAAATTAAGTAAATCTATAAATAGTAACTTTAAGACTATCCTTGATCTATTGTTATCTGGGGGGAAACATTACAGATTAATATGTATAAGACAATTCTGTTTTCGTACAAAAAATACTCACATACAGACACACATGTCATACATGAATGGGTGAATAAATATGTAGATATGCATGAACTTGGGGAAAATAGGGAGAAGAATACTCCAATCAATAGTGCATACCTTTGGGGGTAGGAAACTATATGTTTTAAATAGAAACAAGTATTTGCAAATATGTCTTCCTGGAAATGTGTTGTTTAGTGTGCTGGAAATATAGCTGAGACAGAGGACAAGTTGGGTGATATGGCTCTTAAATTTTAACAGTAACTAAAAACTCAGACATAAATAAAAAATATGTAGTTACATTATTTACTAGTGGTGTCAAGACTTTTAAATTTCTTTAAGCATTTTTAAACGTCATAATTTTCTTCTCTTTCAGGTAATAGTAATATCTGAAGCCTTTCAGTTTTGCTTCTTCTGTTTTCTTTTAACTGTTTTTTTGTTTTTAATTGTTTTTTTAATTGTTGTTTCCTTGTGTTATAATTTTTTTATTGTGAAGTGCTCAATTTCCTAGAAAATTTATCGGTAAGAATTTTTTAATGGTTGAGTTGAAGTTGATTTTCTCTAGAGAGATTTTGTTCATTTTTTGCCTGTTGCCTAGGACACAACCACTTCTGAACCATTTTTAAATAAATTTTCCAGTTTAGCTTTTTCAGAACACACAGGTAGAGTGAATTAGGACCACAGTCCTGTGTGAGGGTCAGATTGTGGATATAGATTATCAGGAGAGATTTCTTTTTCTTCATCCATCCAGTTTCTGAATTGAGTCAGGTATGTTTCCTTGCTGTGTCTTTAGCACACTGGGATTTATGTCTTATTCACTCATACACTGAGGGTGGAGCCTTTTGGAGTTCTGGCTTTGTACAGGGTTTCCCATTAATCTAATCAATCTTGAGGCTTTATCTTCTACCTTCTGTGCCCTTTGCATTTATCAAAGTAGTAGCTCATGGGTCCCCAGAAGAAGTCTTACAAGTTTTGACAAAATAGAATTTTTATTGTCATCAGTTATCATCATAAGAATTTTTAAATGTTCATGATACCATTTTTGACCCATGAGCTTTTGTAAATGTGTCTTCTTTTACTTTCTTTCCTTTTGTTTTAAATTTCCAAACTTTTTTTTTGGTGGCTGGCCGGTATGGGGATCCAAACCCTTGACCTTGGTGTTACAACACTGTGCTCTAACCAGCTGAGCTAACCAGCCAGCCCCAAACATTTTTTATAGTCTTCTGTTATTGAATTCTACCTTAATTGCACTGTAGTCAGTACTTATATGGTCAGTATGAGACTGATTTCTGGAAATATGTTATGACTTGCTTCATGAACTAGAGAATTGTCAGTTTTGGGGGGGTTCACATGTACTTGTACCTTGTCTTAATTGATGTTTGTAGAATTCTCTGTATGTTCAAAATATCATGCTTGTTAATTTCGTATAACTTCGTATAATGTATGCTATACGAAGTTATTACGTTTAATGCAATAAATTTCCCCCTTAGTACTGCCTTTGCTGTATCCCACAAGTTTTGGTATGATGTATCATTATTTTCATTAGTTTCGATAAATTTTTTTTATTTCCTGCTTGATTTCTTCTTGGACCCATGTATCATTAAGTAGAATGTTGATTTCTAGTTTTAATCCATTGTGAAGTCCCACTGCTTTTTTTTTTTAAAGATGACCGGTAAGGGGATCTTAACCCTTGACTTGGTGTTGTCAGCACCACGCTCAGCCAGTGAGCGAACCGGCCATCCCTATGTGGGATCTGAACCCGGGGCCTTGGTGTTATTAGCACCGCACTCTACCGAGTGAGCCACGGGCCGGCCCAAAGTCCCACTGCTTTTAAAGGAGGAGGGCAGAGGCCTGCACATACATCTCACCCCCCACCAACCATGACCTTCTCTAGGAACAGAGGCTGAATGAACCCCAGCAATCAAGGTCAGCCAGACATATGCACACACACCCAAGACTAAAAGGCAAACAAAGTCACTCCTCTAAGGGAACTCTTCTACACTGTTGGTGGGACTGTAAATCAGTACAGCCAATATGGAAAACAGTACAGAGGTTTCTCAAACAACTACAGACAGAACTACCATACAATCCAGCAATCCCACTTCTGCATATATACCCAAAGGAATGGAAACCATCATGTCAAAGGGATACCTGCACTCCCATGTTCATTGCAGCTCTATTTACAATAGCCAAGATACAGAACTAACCTAAATGTCCACCAACAGATGACCGGATAAGGAAAAAGTGGTATATATACACAATGGAAAACTACTCAGCCATAAAAAAAGCATGAAATTATGCCATTTGCATCAACATGGATGAGCTTGGACAAAATTATGTTAAGTGAAATAAGTCAGGCACAGAAAGAAAATACCATATGTCCTCACTCATAAGTGGGAGGAAGAAGGAAGGACAGACCACAATCAAACACTGAACTTTCAGAAGAAGAGAACAGATCTATAGTTACTAGAGGTAGGAAAAAGGGAGTGGGGTTAGGGAGCAATTGGGTTACGGACACAAAGAGTAATTACAATTTGTAATGATGAATATGCTAATAATATTGATTTGATCGTCACATACTGTACACGAATACCGATAAGTCAACTCTGTACCCCATAAATATGCATAATCAAAAATAAATTTACAAGAAAAGAATGTAACAAAAACAAAATAAACAAAGTAACTCCTCTGACCTTGCAGAAGGTTTGGGAGGAGAGGCAGAAATTCCTGATACAGGAGATCGTGGCTACCTCCACCAATAGAGCGGAACAGCGCCCGGAGCAGCAGGAAGTAATTGTAGGGCTCCTTGGCAGTCTGTGCGAGCTCCATGGAGCTGTTCACAATCTTGTGCAGGTGAGGCTACAGGGTGAACAAAAGGCAGATTAGTGGGCTCTAAATGAGGAGAGTCTACACCCTCCAGACTCTAGCTAAAGAGTCATTGCAATCTGACAGCAATAAAAGGCAATTTTGATGAGTTTATTCCAAAAGAAAAAACAAAACAAGAACTTTCCAACTTTTATTTGAGTCAAATTAATTTCTCTTAAAATATATGTTGGTTTCCACCAGTTTGGCTGTGGAAGAAGCATTTAAAAGGTTCCTATCTTACTATGTCTATGTAGTTACATGATGTTGGACAAATGATGGTTTGCAAGGTCTGTCTGCTTTGTAGTTCTTGTGGATTTAGTCACTCCTGTGTAGGACTATGTAGTCCAACCAGGTGAAAGAAGTCTGTTTCCCCATAACAATCTAAATGCAAAAAGTATCCTACAGGAACTGAAATTTCACTACCAATCAAATAATATACGTGAAGTGTGAAAGACCCTCATAAGATATTTGAGATTACAGGGCTTCAGAAGACATTAAAAAATGTGTTCACACAATTCTTTTATTTATATATATATATATATATATATATGTAAAAAAAAAAATAACAAAAACATTTTATTAGGTTCTAGTAACTTTAATCAACATTTTAAGCCAGATTAGCTTTTCATTTTGTACTTCTAATCTTGTTTTTGACATGTCACAGTTTAAGTTTACATGAAATCTTTTTGAATGTGTGCTTAATGTGAACTGCAAACTGTTGGTACAGTCACTGATACAGTTCTAAACTTATTATTCTATATGGCATGATATATTTAACAGAATAAACCAACTACATATATTATTCTCTTAAATAATCCTATGAAATTTGTTCCTTGAATATTTTTCTTGAACAATATTCCAATATCCTAACATTAGGTTTGTCCTATTGGGTTTTATTCTGAGTTTTTTGTTGTTTTTCTGTATAATTGTATCTCTTGTTGGCAAAAACTGAATTATTTGATGATACTGAATTATGTTGACACAGATCATAATTTAATATTTTATATCTTAAAAAAATATACTTTCCTTTTATATTAACACAAAAATAATGTTTGGGGGGCCGGCCCGGTGGCGCACTGCTACAGTGCGCCGCTTGGGAGCACAGTGGCGCTCCCGCCGAGGGTTTGGATCCCACGTACAGACCGGTTCCCGCTCACTGGCTGAGCGAGGTGTGGGAGCAACACCGAGGGTTGCGATCCCGTTGCCGGTCCCGGTCCGGTACGGGCGCGACACTGAGGGTTGCGATCCGTTGCCGGACACGAAAAAAGACAAAAAGGAAAAAAAAAAAAATGTTTGGATTGTTAATAAGTGATTACTATATAACTGAAAAAAATGAGGAAACAGTCACATAAAAGCTCAGATTACTGGTGGTTTATACCACCATCTTACATTTATTCCAGAAAGAACAAATCTTGTTTACATCTTTAAAATTTCCCCTATGGAAAAACATCTCTCTTCAGATACAACTACTGATAATATTTGACTTTCTATAGGAATTGAAATATTTTGCCCTAAGTGAAAGTGAATTTTTGTAAGGTTTTTATTACATCTGCTGCTTTTAGTGAGTGACGAAGCTGTGGATAGGTTTTAACTATTTGCTAGAATTAAATAACTGATGAGATCCAATTATATAGGATTAGTCATCTACAAAATGTGTGATGAGACATATCTTCTCCAAGATGATATTAATATGGAATGCAAACTGGTTAAAATTCTTGATTTAAAGGGGAAAAGTACATAGTCCTGAAATGTGCTGTTCATATAATGCCACAGAGAGTGTGAATACAGAGGAGACACCAAATCTGAACAAAGTGGATAACTGCTGCTATAAGGAGAATGGTCACACAGTAAACTGTTTCTTATTAAATCTGAAAGGTACATAGAGACATTTTTTCCTTGCATATTCTTTTGCATCACTTTTAAAAAAAATAAGAACGATGTAGGGTCGGCCCCGTGGCTCACTCGGGAGAGTGCGGTGCTGACAACACCAAGGCCACGGGTTCGGATCCTATATAGGGATGGCCGGTTTGCTCACTGGGTGAGCGTGGTGCTGACAACACCGAGTCAAGGGTTAAGATCCCCTTACCGGTCATCTTTAAAAAAAAATAAAAATAAAAAAAATAAGAACGATATGCTCTTATTTTACTTAAGTAATCCAGAAAAAGAAATTGAGTTTAAACAAGAAAATTAGCAGTGGCAATACTAACACTGACGTCAGAGAATGAAGGTTCTTGGATTTCCTTGGAAGAATTCCATCAGGAATCCACAATAACTTCAAGCTCACGTGGCAGTCACACTCACACTGAAAGTTTACTGCAAAGTGAAAGTACACACAGGAGGTGCGCAGGCATTTCCTTGCAAGTGACGAGCACGCAGTGAATTCTTAGAGGAGGGTTCGTATGTTGTTCTGGGATGGGGGTGTTTCTTTAACTGAGGGGAAGAATATTCAAGAAAAAGGGGCTTGGGTGCCTTTTTGATTGAGCAAGCTACTTTTTGAGAATCAAAGAGAAAGGCGGTTTTTGTACTTTGTGGTTTGTTTCCTGCCAGAAAACCACAAGGCTCTGAAGAAGAGCCAGCTGATTGGTGGGTTGGTTAAGGTGTTGCTAGCTGGTGTCAGTGTGAGCAGCCTAAATATCCATGAGCAGCCTCCCTGGGGTAAGTCCCAGTTCTATCCTGCCTCAGCACCATACTTGCTTATCGTAAGAGTTCTAAATTCTTCATTTTAAGTCACCAGATTTGAATATGTTAAGCTCCGCTTAGAAACACATAAAATGTTTTTCACACCTGGCACTTATCTGTTGTAAATATTTACTAATTCAAAGAGCACTTTATAAATATAAAATCAGATCAGCTGTATACTCAAAACTACAGTTTCTGCTCAAAAGTGAAAACGAGAATTAAAAAGCAACAAAAGTCCCTGAACACAAGTACTAGTCAGATCTAAATGAACTTTACCTTGAGCATTTGTTCATTTTCAGCTGCAAAGAGGGAGACTGAGCCAAAGACCAACTTAAACAGCTTGAGGTACAGGTTGGAGAGCTCTACATTGGAGCCCATTTCTGGCAGGCGGTCAAGGAGATATTCCACCAGAATTGTAGCAAACAGAGCAGAGGTAGTAGGATTTGCCAAGAAAGAATTGGCAACAATCTGTCAAAACAAGAAATGCATGTGACAATAATAATCCCTTCTCTAAAGCAGCTTTAAGACAAAGTAATGAGCTTTCCCAAAACACAAAACCAAACCTGTATCAGATACTCCAAGAAATTGATTCTGTGGCCAAGGGAAAAAAAAAAAATGAAATTGGTCTGCTAAGCTTGCATGGAGTAGTTCACCTCAAGCACTTAATCTGTTATTTCATTCTCATGATCAAATACCAAGAGCTACTTTTAACACATACTTAATTTCCACTAATCAAAGAAACTGATTTAACATACCTTGATCTTTGAAAAAAATTTTTCAAACATTATGGCCTGATATTTCCCTAAATTTTGCTCTACAAGCACAGCCTTAGGTACACGATTTTTAAAAGCCTCAAAACAAATGAAACACAAAGTATTCAACACATAAAGAATTTCAAAGCTAATGCTGAAAGAACATAAAAAAGGAGACTTATACCTGAAGAGCATAGTTTTTTGAGATTCTTTCCACCATATAAGGGACTGTAGTTTGAAAGATTTCCTTAAATGTTAAGGGATTCATCATTGTGAACACACCAGCAAAGTGTTCCAATACCTCCTTCTCTTCTTTCATTCTAACAGTCTGGCAGTTTGCTACACGAATGTATGTTTGTCCATTTCCTGCTATCTGGACCTAGTACAGGGAAAAAAAAAAAAAAACACCCGTGGGCATTAAAACTGGACTTCTCTGAATATGTTGCATTATATAATCAGATCAGTTGCATACTCAAAACAGAGCACTTGAGTTAGATAATAAACGCTCCCCTAAAATCTTTTAAATTCTCTTTTCTCAGTTTAATTTTGAAAAATAATTAAAAAAAAAAACTTTAGGTGCTCAGACCAGGAAAAAATAAACTTAAATCTTATGTTTCTATTGTATTCCACTTATAATATCTGCCCCACTAAATAAACGTATACATTTGAATTCATAAATAATTCTCACCATAAATTCAATGCTGTGTTGCAAAACAAAAGCAAGCCTGGGTATACAAATACTGTAGACACTCCAAGTAATAACAGATCTCTCAAGACCTGTTCTACCACTAGCATCTCTAATTCTAAGAGGTATTTTTCACACTCAATAGACTACTTTGAGGGCATTTCCTTACCTGATAAATATCTAAAGCCTGCATTGCATATTTCACCAGTTTTATGTAAATCTGAGTCTCTTTGGGTTGTAACTGCTTGTTGGGAATGAACTGAGCTTCTGGAAAAGAGAGAGCATATTAAGTTAACTCAAATAAAACCCACTCTATTAAAATATAGTTTGTCTAAATCATTTAAGAGCAGAATTACCACCAGGTGCTTTACAGGATGTTATGCCCCATGTGATTGTCTTGACACCACAGACCAAGGTTTTTACTAAACTTCGGCAATCTGTGACTTGGAATGTCTGCTTGTCTTCCTTATCCTTTTCTCCTTGCTTCTCAAAGGGAGGCACAGGGGCTGGAGTCACAGGGGTGGCTGGGGTAGGAGGCAGGGGTGGAGGTGGTGCAGGGGTGGGGACAGGGGCTGGGGAGGGAGCAGGGCCGGGAGCCGCAGGGGCAGTGGGCACCCCGGGCAGAGTTGCTTCTATGGCTCCGAGTTCTGACTGAGGCTTGCACTTCTTAAAAATGGCAGAGAGCTGGTACCGTGCAATGGTGTGGAATTTGAGAACAAAAACCTAATAGGAAGACAAAAATCATTATTCTTCAATAGGCCAAACAGTCCTTTCAGATGAAAGAAAATGAAGACATCACTGAAACCACCTGCTGAAGTTGTTCTGCTTGCACTTCTAACAAAATGGGTGAAGGCTGCTAACTTCCGAGCACCTCCTCTGTGCCAGGTATAAAGGAAAAGAAATTGGTTGTTTTCCCCCCGTTACTATCTATTCCTATTTTACGTATGAAGAGTCTGGCTCAGGAAAGCTGAGCAACTGGCCTGATAAGCAGGGCCTGGGACTGCCGTACTCGTCCCCCTAGGGCCACACTGTCATGCACTGGCCTCAGGAATTATACCTTATCCTTCACCCAGGCACCCACCTGGGTATCTCCCCAGAGATGTCCACTGCTCATTTAGCACTTGGCATGGTGCTGTGGCCCGAGAAAATAACTCTTCTAAGTACTTGCCAGGAAGTGTGCAGAGAGCTTTCATGAGTAGTTTTATTTAACTCTCACAGCAATCCTGAGGCAGATACTCTGATTGTCCCTGGTTAAAAGATAAACTGGCACAGAGAAGTTAAGCATCTCACCTAAGCACGCTTGGCTAGTGAATGGGGGAGCCGGGATTTGAACCTAGATGGCCTAACTCCTGGGATCAAGCTTGGCAATCAGATCACCCCACAAACTTGCCAGTCAAGCACTTGTACAGGACAAAGAGCACAGAACAGGTGATGCCTCTCAGAAGAGTGGGTACCTCCAGCATCCGCATCAGGACGTCTCTCCCGTTGCCACTCTCCTGCTCACTCTTGGAGCGAATGCAGTCTACCAGGTTCAGCAGCAGCTTGCAGGACATGGTCTGAATGCTGCTGGGCAGGGACTCATCATCAATGTTCTTTGCAAAAAGTTGGACAGCAAGGGAGAGGTCACTGAGGGGCAGGTGCTGCCGAACGTGGTGCACGAGGTCAGCCAGTGTGCTGTAGGCGAGGGGCCTGTGGGCAAAGACGATCACTTACATCACCATCTGCCCCAGGAACACCACCACCGGAACGGCACAGCCCCAGGTTCCCCCACGTTACTCTCACCCAGCTACCTGACTAAAAGGCTCATTTTGTCTTGATGCTTAAATCTTTACAATTTAAAGGTTACCTTTGTGCATGTCATAAAGTTTCTAATAGATACTGGCACATATAGCTAACCTGAAGAAAAATCATTACCAGCTTGATAATGCACTAAATGGGTTTTGTTGCTCAAAAACAAATAGCGAATGTCAATACCTTATATATTGACCATTTTATAGAGATAACAGTAATAACATTCAGGCTATTAGTTCTTTCACTCACTTAAAAATGTGGACATCTGCCACATGCCAGACACTGGGCTAGGCACCAGACACACCACAGTGACGAAAGTAAACAAAGCCCCTGTACTCATGAAGCTTATTTTTAGGAAGGAAACACACAAGCAAATAAATTAAACAAGTTAGTCAGTGCTTGGGGGAGATATGAAAAAGGGTACCATGAGAAAGACTCGTTAATGTTAATTTCCTCCTTTAGAAATAGTAACCATTATCACACTACATTTCATTTTTTAGAAAGTATAGGAAATAAAGACTGAAGGAAATATACCAAAATATTAGCAGTGTGACTTGATTTCCAGTGTATGACCAAAAGGTTTTCTTCCCTTCTTTCCTCTTGCTAGGTTATCAAATGTTCTTTCATAACAATTACTCTCAGATAAGCAAGTGTCAGGGAAGGTTCCTTTGAGGTGACATTGAAGCTGAGACCTTAATGACAAAAAGGGGCCATGAAGCAAAAAGCCAGGGAAATTTCCAGATGGAGGCAACAGGAAAGACCAAGGTCCTAAGGTGGAAACTGCCAGGAGTAGCAAGGAAGCCACAGGGGCCAGAGTGGCCATAGCAGATCAGGGAGGAGAGTTGCGAGGCCAGTGTAGCCGCAGTAGGTCAGGGAGTGGAGCTGCAAGGGCCAGCATGGCCATAGCAGGTCAGGGAGGGGATCTGCAAGGGCCAGTTACACATTTTTCAAAAGATCCATCATACCTCCCTTATTGGAAGCAAATAATGACTAAAATTGATTCATTTTACATTGTAAAGATGATTAAATGTTAATTTCCTCCTTTAGAAATAGTAACCATTATCACACTACATTTTACTTTTTAGAAAGTATAGGAAATAAAGACTGAAGGAAATATACCAAAATATTAGCAATGTGACTTGATTTCCTGTGCATGACCAAAAGGTTTTCTTCTCTTCTATACTTTTGGTAGGTTATCAAATATTCTTTTATGACAGAGAAGATGCATTATATAGAAAGCAAAAGAAACTATTAAAGTCAGATAAGGTTTTACCTAAAATTTAAATCAAGACGTCTACTCTGATTTCTTCTTTTAAGCTAAGGCACAAAAAGCAATCTAAGGCCTTTCCAAAAATTCCTGCACTTCTAAATCCAATGGATGAGTCAAGGCCCAATAACCTGCATTTGTTGAAACACAACATTCAGTGCCAGTAATCACTCAGTAAATCCCTCTGACGTTTAACCAATTGGATATCATGGGTTTAATCTCATACCTTAGAGTCTCTCGAGCAGTATATCCTGAGCCAATTAGTATGGATTCATCAAACAGCTTGTCCATGCAAGGGATGAACTCTAGAAGACAAACATCCATTGCATAATCACTAACGAAACTAAGTACGTGTTGAATTGCTTCACGGTGCTTTCACAGCAGCCAGTCTGCAGTCTGTTGTGGGATCTAGACTTGAAAAGGGGTAGAGAAGAGACCAGAAAGCACACATGCTATCTCATTCTAAGACAGTGGCATTGCTGGGCCACACAAGCCACCTGCTGTCAAAGATGCAATCAGAGAATGGACTAAGAATAAGTGAGCTTCATGTCCCCTAGTAAAGAATCCACCCCCAGTACTTCAACAGAGGCACATTCCACTGTCTTTAAAAGCTGCTGCCACCCACCCAAACCTGTCTGGAGAAAAGGACAGTATCTCTTAAATGCCCCCTTATCTACTACCCTGAAGTCATACTTCTTAAAGGTTTTATTAGACATTATGAGGAAATAAGGATGTCTTTCCATATAAATTACAAAGGTCTGGGAAACTTTACAATGTTCTTATAGGCATGGGTCCCAGGTTATGGTTCCTGATTCCCTGGATGAGGCTGACTAATATCTCACTGGGGCTCTTCTCTTGCTCTAATCCTGCACATGGAATGATCACCAAATTTCCTCTCTGCTCCTCTGCAGGCCTGAATCTAACCAGTGTTGTAGAGGAAGAGTTCAAGGACAATTCACATTCCTGAGGATGTACAGATAGGGTGGTGACAGCATTTTCTAGGCCTCTTCACCACACTCACCTTGGGGAACTCTGGCTGCAAACATCCAAAAGGATGTTTAGATTCTGGAACAAGCCTGACATAAGGCCAGCTTCAACAACTCAAATAAAGTACATTTTTAACCAGCAAATATCTATGGAGGGTCAAAGACATAACCAGGCATACCACACCAGTGCCTCAGGGCCCGCCTGGTGACCTGAGGCATGGAGCCAGAGACCAGACCCCCCTCCCACAACCAGGCACACCATGCGAGCACTTTCGTGCCCACCCAGCGACCCGAAGCATGGAGAAGGGGACCAGAACCCCCTGCCCTCACCCACAACCAGGCACACTGCCAGTGCCTCAGGGCCTGCCCAGTAACCCAAGGCATGGGGAAGTGGACCGGACCCCCGTCCTACAACCAGACACACTGCACCAGAGCCTCGGGACACACTTGGTGACCTGAGGAATGGAGCTGGGGACTGGACCCACCTCCCACATCCAGGCACACTGCACCAGCACCTCAGGGCCTGTCTGGGGACCCTAGGCATAGAGAAGGGGACCGGACCACCCTCCCATAACCAGACACACCGCACCAGCGCCTCGGGGCCCACTCAGGGACCCAAGTCATGGAGTCAGGGGCCAGACCCCCCTCCCACAACCAGGCACACCGCGCCAGTGCCTTGGGGCCTGCCCGGGGTCCTGAGGCATGGATCTGAGGACTGGACACTCCCCACAACCAGGCACACTGCCAGCACAAAGGTGCATGCCAAAAACATCATCTCCATGTGGGTGGCCCACCACAGCCACCACTATAACCATGGCTGCCGCGAAAGTGGCTAGATGCCATAACCACCACACAGATGTTCTGCTAGCCACTGGAGTGCATTGACACAAGGAGAGTCACCAGCAGAGATAAAGAGGACCTCTCTCTCCACAAAGCCCATTTCAGAGTGACAGAAGACGCATCTGCTCTATGGTAATATTGGGGGACCTGAACACACCTTTCAGCATTGGACAGATTATCTAGGCAACAGATCAACAGAGTAACCATCATTCTTTCAGAAGGAGAGGAGAAATCTAGGGTAATTAGAGGGGAGATGGGGAAGGGAGAGGGGGATGAGGAGAGATTGGAGAAGGGGCATAAAGAATAATTACGATTTGTAATAATATATATGCTAGTAATATTGATTTGATCAACATATCTCAATGTTGAACCCCTAAAATTTGTATAATCAATTTTGATTCAATAAAAATTTTTAAATAAAATAAATAAATAAATAAAAATTAAAAGAAATGTATCCACTGCAGACACAGGATGAACATCTCTGGTTAACTTCCAATGCAAGGTAGCACAGGGAAAAGTGCCAAATGGAAGCAGCCACAAGCAGTCCCTTCTGAGGGCAGAAGACTGTCCTCAGTGAAGAGCCAAGAGGAAGGAGGCACAGAAGGAAATACACAAAGGGCACAGATACCACATGCAAGAATACCAGCTAAGGGATGAGTAAAAATCAAAAGTAAAGGGAGAAGTTACAAGAAATTAAATGGTATGGCCATCAGGTTCCAAATTCTCTCCATGATCCGAAATAAGAATCTCTAGGAAAATGTGGAACTTTGTACAAAACAGTCAGGTTTTCTCAAACCACTGGCTCTTCAGAATTGGTGCAAATAATTTATCATCTGATATTGTTTCAAATGCCAAAAAAGTAAGGCTAAGAGAAAATGTTAGTGGATTGGAAATTTTAACTATAACATGCATTTTTTATATTATATGATAATTATGGTTTACATTAAAATGATTCTTTAAGTGTTTCGTTCAATCAAAACTTTTTTGAGGGCCGGCCCGGTGGCGCACTGCTACAGTGCGCCACTTGGGAGCGCAGTGGCGCTCCCGCCGAGGGTTCGGATCCCACATACAGACCGGCCGCTCACTGGCTGAGCGGGGTGCGGGCGCAGCACCGGGGGTTGCGATCCCGTTGCTGGTCCCGGCCCGGTACGGGCGCGACACTGAGGGTTGCGATCCGTTGCCGGTCACGAAAAAAGACAAAAAGGAAAAAAAAAAAAAACTTTTTTGAGATGTGATGCTGTTAAATTAAGTCCCAGGAGCTACTATGGGCTTTAAAATAAAGTGTCTTACACTATCTTGTCAAAAAAAAAAAAAAAAAATTCAAGCCAATCAGTAAAGAGACCCCAAAAAGCTCTAAAAGCTGAATTCAACAACTCTAATGTGATCAAACCTTGGATTACCAGCAACCTTGGTGAACAGATGCTAAAACAGACTAAAACCAAGCTGTATGGCCTCAAAAGAAGCCTGGCTTGTGCAGTGATGGAACAGAGGTTACCTGGTAAACATAAGAAAGATTTCTAATGTCAGCACTTAAACAAGTAGAAGTCTTCTGCTACACAGGTCCCCAACGCACCTCCAAAATCCTTACTACTTGCATGGCAGTAATACTGCAAAGGTCATCTCAGAGTGGAACTTGAGGCATAACTCATCCACTTTGGTAAATAGATTAAAAAATGTTCCACTTAAAATCCTTCTATTTTGTTATAACACCAAGATCATGGGTTCAGATTCCTGTACTGGCCAGCCGCCCCCTGACCCAAAGAAAAGAAAATTCTTCTATTTTGATATTATTCAGAGATGAACACATAGGAAAAACCATAAACAGCAAAAGAAGCCATCACAGGACAGGTCACAATGGCAGTCAGTTTTGGAGGCGAGTAGGGGCTGTGAACACCCGGGTGTGGCTTGGGTAAGTGTTTGTCTGTAATTTTTGGTGAAAGTGTACATTTCTTTTGTGCACTTTGCCATATGTGCTGAATTTCAAAAAAGGGTTTTTAATGTCCGTATTCTTTTTAGCTATATGCACATGCAATAGTCACACTATAATTTGTACTTTAACAGCACAAAAATACTTAAGCTTTACTGTATTAACATATGTGCAAGCACTCCAACTATACCCTTGGTTTCATGTTTAAAAACTATGTAAGGAAACCTAATCTTGGTTTTACATATGCTCTGATTTGCAAACTGGTGGCAAATAAAATATTTAATGTGAAAAATTACTAAGGAAAAAGATTATCATCTCTAAACAATTCGATATAATTTCAACCTAACATTTTGGACATATTAAATATGCAAAGTATTAAAAAATTATAAATCAATATAATTGATAGAAAAAGTATAATTATTAGATTGGCAAAAAGCAAGTTTCAGCCCTATGCATAAAAACAGAACCAATTCATCACTTTCATTGCATGGAGAATAAAAACTGTTTTTTTGCTAACCTTTTAAAGATTACCAGCTATGAGTGAGTAAGCAAATGACCATTTGCAATTTCAGAAGATATGCAGTCAAAGGCAGAAAAGTACCTAGAACTACTGAAAACATAAGCTGTGCTAAGGAAATCATCACATTAATTATGAGATTGTTGAGAAGAAAAAGTGAGAACCCTGGTGCCAGGCAGAAAGAAAGGCAAAAAGAGAGAGGAAGAGAGATGCAGGTAATCAGAGAGAGGAGAGGCAGAAAAAACAGGAGAAAGAATAAGCCCAAGACAGCAATACAGAAAGAAGACAGGGAGAACCAACAGCAAACAATGGGATGTTAGCTGGGTCCCACCACCAAAGCTGGCGACAGGACTCATGTGAGCATTCAAAGAAAATACAGACATACGGTTTCTCAGCTCTGTTGTGAGAATGTGTTTTGCAGCAATCAGAAGCTCCTTTCTGAGGTGTGCGGTCTCTGCTGGGCAGTTTGAAAGTAACTGTAACATTCCTTTCACCATCTGCTGAGAGTATTTAGTCACCAACTCCTGTGAAAATTAAGGAGTAAAACAAGATAGTTACACTGATAGGTGGATGTTAAGAAAAATCCCAATTTTATTAGCTTTTTAAAAATTCAGTAAGACTAAGCTCGACTCAAAGGACCCTCATAAAGTAACAAACAGGCCTACTTAAACAAGTAATATTCAAAAAGTTTTAATTGAGAGAGAGAGAGAGAAAGTGAGTGCGTGTGTATGTATACATATGGAAAGACGTACAGCAACATAAACAGAAGTTTCTTTTATATATTATAGCAGGAGTGTGGATGTCCTCTTTGTACTTTTCTATAAATTTTTCCCAACTTTCACAGTGAACCTCTATTACTTTACTATTAGTGGGAGGGGGAAAGGAAGGCAATTAAATACTGAAAGATTTTTAAGAAGTTAATATTTTTTACTTAGTCATCCCATTGATGCCAGTCGTGAATGACACCAGAAACAACTCTAACCAACTCAGAAGAGCTCTAACCACAACCTCCTGAGCTGTCTTAGGAAGGCAATTCACCAAGAAAACTCAAGCTGACTAAAATATCAAGGGGTACCTAATTTACATTTTTTTAAACCAAATGTACCATTTACTTAGTTTAAATTATCATTATCTAGTTAAACACATTTTAAAAACGGGATAAAAAAGTAGTTTTAAAGGTAGTTTTTATTCTTAACAATTCAAAGGTAACTTTTATTCTAAACAATTCAGCATACATGTTTTCATTTTTATTTTCCTGAAATAAAATCCTTACAAGAAATAAATTATTTTTATTTTATTTTTTTTAAAAAGATGACCGGTAAGGGGATCTTAACCCTTGACTTGGTGTTGTCAGCACCACGCTCAGCCAGTGAGCTAACCGGCCATCCCTATATGGGATCCGAACCCGTGGCCTTGGTGTTATCAGCACCACACTCTCCCGAGTGAGCCACAGGCCGGCCCTTGTTTCCATATCTTAGCTATTGTGAATAATGCTGCAGTGAACGTGGGAGTGCAGCGATCTCTTCAACAGGTTGATTTCAAATCCTTTGAATATATATGCAGAAGAGGGATTGCTGGATCATGTGGTAGTTCTATTTCATTAGAGTTTTAATAGCTCTTTGTAGCTCATTTTAATAGAATAACTCATACCAATTAAAATCTCAAATTGAAGATTTGAATAATTTTATATATGTTGCAATGTAGGCAAGGGTGGTCTCTCAGTATTAAACTGTCTCCTTTGTTCTCTATCTTTTATGTTATTTTTTGCACTTTAAAAAAAGGATAAAGACTAAAGACTTTTTAGGAGGAGACATGAGGTTCGGAAGAGGAGGAAAGGAGTATACATGAAAAGGGAAATGAGAACCCAATTCATAGAAAGAAATATTGTGCAAAGGCCTCTTTCTGCCCCTTCAATAGACATCTTTAACACTATTTCCCTACATTTTTGTTGGTGGAGAAAGGGCA
>NW_007731145.1:17998-37549 GCF_000696425.1 Galeopterus variegatus | reverse complement strand
AAAAGATGACCGGTAAGGGGATCTTAACCCTTGACTTGGTGTTGTCAGCACCACGCCCACCCAGTGAGCAACCGGCCATCCCTATATGGGATCCGAACCCGTGGCCTTGGTGTTATCAGCACCGCACTCTCCCGAGTGAGCCACAGGCCGGCCCACAAGAAATAAATTATAATACAATGTCATTGCTATGGAATAGATTAAGACTAAATTTATTCCATGTTTTAGAACAATCATGACTACGTAAGAATTTTATTTAAAAACACTGACTGATGGGAGATAACGTATCCTTTTTTCCTTCAAGTTCTTCTTATGATTTAAATAGAGGAAGACCACAACTACAAATGAAAAACAAAAAAACACTATATAGGCTCCTCAGAAAAGCATCCAAAACTTCTTTATCGCAGTTTTATTTGATAATGCCATTTAAGTTCCAATCTCTCCTACACCTATTTGTTATAACACGTAACTTTAATAGCATCAAAAATCAATGAACCAAAAATATGTCCATACAAGACTCTATACGCAAACGTTTACAGTGGTTTTATTCATAATGGCCAAAAATGAAACAGGCAAATCTATAAAGACAGGAAGTATATTCATGGTTACCAGGGGCTGGGAGTCAGGGAAGAATAAAAGTGACTGCTGATGGATATGTGATTTCTTTTTGGGGGTGATTAAATTGTTCTAAAATTGGATAGTGGTGATGAAACAAATCCATGAATAAACTAAAAAACCACTAAATTGTATATTTAAGAGGGTGAATCTTATGACATGTGAATTATATCTCAACAAAGCTGTTTTTTTAAAAACTTGGAAACAACTCAAACGTTCATAAGCTGGTGAATGCATAACACACCACGATGCATCTATACAATGAAATGTCAGCTGGGTTCCACTACTGCTACGGACTGAACTGGGTCCCTCCACAATTCAAATGCTAAAGCCGTACTCAATGTAACTATATCTGGAGACAGGGTCTTTGGAGGTAATCAAAGTTAAATGAGGTCGCAGGGTAGAGCCCTAATCTGATAGAACTGTGACCTTGTAAGAGAAGGAAGAAATATCTTTCTCCCCATCATGTGAGGGCACAGCAGGAACACATCATCTGCAAGCCAGGAAGAGAGCCCTCACCAAAAACCAGAACCTTGATTATAGACTTCCAGCCTCAAGAACTCTGAGAAAATGAATTTCTGTTTAAGCCACCTGGTCTGTGGTATTTTTATTAAGGCAACCAAGCAGACAAAGACAACACCCAGCAATAAAAAGTAATGAATTATTAGTAAAATAACAAGGATAAATCCCAGCATTACTGCTAAGTGAAAGAAGCCAGACTCAACAAGTTACATAAACTATACACTATGCGATCCCACTTATGAGACATTCTGGAAAAGGCAAACCTATGCGGACAGTAAACAAATCAGTGTTTGCCAGGCACTGGAGGTAGAAGGAAGAAATTGACTACAAATGTATACAAGGGAATTTTGGGAGGTGATGGAAATATTCTGTATTTTGATGTGTTGGTGATTACCAACTGTATGCATCTGTCAATTCATATACACACACGGAAGGTGAATTCTGTATGTAAACTATATCTCAGTAAACCAAACATAAAACAAAAGTCAATGACCTTACCTGGTAAATTCTGATGATGTAAGCTAAAAATGACAATGTTTTAATCTGAGCAGCAATGAAGTCAGCATACAACTCCTTGTTGTAAAGCTTATGTTGCCTGAATGAGAATTGAATAAAATTTACACTATTAGCACTATTTAGGTGACATTAGTGACAATTAAAAGCCTATAACAATTACTAAGCCCAAAAGTTTGTTTGATTTCTTCACAGATCAGAACACAGCAACAGTAAACACTTGTAGACTTTTATGCAGTTCCAAATAACAAAGGGTTTAATGGCCAAAAACCAAACAGTTTGCCAAACCACCCCATAGCAGTTACAATGTGAATCCTATAAAGCCAACACTAGACTGATCCACCACTCAATCAGCAGAAAGAATTAGTGTACCTATCTGCTCAATGCAAGACCCTGTGCTAGGGCCATGAGGGATGTCAGACATGATTCCTCCTCAGATCCTGCCCTCAAGTGACTGAGCCAGATAAGCTACAAGTCAACAAAGTAAGTGATGATGGTCTTAAGGCAAATGATACGAGGTTTGAGAAAAGACTTCAAAGGATGAATATGGTTGGCCTATTCAGAGATTCAGGGTGACAGGTGAGGGGGAGCCAAGGTGGTAAAGAACGTTCTAGCACTCATGCTAACAGGAACAAGAACAAAGACTTGATGGTGAGAAAGGCTTGGACATCCCACAGCCATAAGTGAGCATAGTAATGCCAAATGATATTTCTAAATTTACAAGATCCCAAAAACTGAAACATTATCTCATCATTAAGAACTAAAATAACTATAGCTATGATAACTGAAACACAAGTTCAAAAAGTCCAAACTGCACATAATTTTATGAAAATTTTAACACTCATAATTTTCATGTCTTAAGAATGGTGATGGTAAGTGTATCTTTACTTGAAATTCAAGCACTGCGGCAGTCAGCTACAGTGAAATCTTACCTGGCTTGTGCAGATACCTGAATTGCAATGGTATTCATGATCAAGGGCACAAATTCAGCAACAACATTGTGGATATTCAGTTTGTAGAGCTAAAAGCAAACATATCAGATTTTCATGCTTTTATACTCTGCTATAGCAAAATAATTTGGCATACGAAAGAAACTATAGGATTCATTACATTAGTTAACATGTGTGTATTATACATATCTTTTTGCCACAGAATATTAGATGTGAATTCTATTATAACGTTATAAGCAAAAAAACCCAAGAAACTAATAAGCAATACACATACCTGATACATTAAAACAACAATAATGGGCAATTCTGCCAATACTTTCAGAGAAAGTGATCCTCTTGGAATGATGGAATGCTAGAAGATAGACACAGGCAGGACTGTGGTTATCACTGTAGGACTGAAAATAGTCCCAACCAGTGTCCCACTACTAAGCATCACCCCACTGAAATAGAGAAGGAAAAATACTGACACATATTTGTAAACATCTGTGATAAAAGACCCAAACTATTAAAAACAAAGTATACTCTCATTTAATATAAAGGTTTTTATATTTTCCAACATAATCACTTATGTAAAAACTTTGGGAAAATATGTCAAAACTTAGAGATTCAAACCACCTGAGAAATTTTTTAAACTAGTATTATTTTATGTACTTAAAAGAACAGCAAAAAGCACAATTTACCAAGCAGTTTTTTTCAAAGATATATATAAACAGAAAATGCTTACCATAAATTTAAGAAAAAATTGAATAGTCTTAATATATAAGGAGTCATAAAACAGGTAAGGAAAATGTCAGACTCAAAATACAAATGGATAATGGATGTGAACAGATAAGGAAAAAAAGAAATACAAAGGAATGACACACAAAAAAGTTTCTTTTTTCTTTCTTTTTTTTTTTTTTTAAAGATGACCGGTAAGGGGATCTTAACCCTTGACTTGGTGTTGTCAGCACCACACTCACCCAGTGAGCGAACTGGCCATCCCTATGTATAGGGATCCGAACCCTTGGCCTTGGTGTTATCAGCACCGCACTCTCCCGAGTGAGCCACAGGGCCGACCCCAAAAAAGTTTCTAATTCAAGAAGAGCAAAGGAATGAAAGCTTTATTCAAACTTTAGTTTCTTGTTCATCCTAGCACAAAGTGAAACATTCTACACAATAATTTCAGTAAAACAAATGTGAATGATACAATATTCTTAATTCAGTCATAAAAATGGTCATAGTAAATGCTTAATATACATGTTACCTATGTGGCAGACACTACAGATACAATACATTACCTGCATGCACTACGAGCATTACCTTCACAAAATTCCATGAGACAGGTTTTTCAGGTAACGAGAGGAAAAATAAGGTGAGAACGAAGGTTCATGAACTTTCCTAGTGTCAGAAAACCCAAGTGGTGGGGCTGGGACCCCATCCTGGAATTCTCTGCTCCAGAGCCCACACTCTCAGTTCCCTGAATGACCATTTTATCTGTAGTTTAAAGGTACTTCATTAATGTCAAAAGACTCAAAAGCTAAGGACAGAGCAGAGGTCCCCAGGCTTGGTCTGCTGCTCTTTCCAGCAGATGATTCTGGATTTCCACCACCATTTTATCCTTCTGTCCTGGCATCAGTGGTGCCCAGCAGATCTCTTTCGCCACTTCCAAGCTGCAAAGCAGAACCTGTGATGCTTTGCCAGGCACACACATGTGTTAATTTATCTTAAATGACCCCAAATATTTAAGGAAAAAAAAAAAGAAAAAATTTAAGTGGTCTAAAGTGTCAGTATCTCATTTTTCCTCTACCAAGTATAGGAGCCACGGACAAAAATGACTCAGTACCACAACTAAAAACACTTACTGTTCGCGTCTCACTGTCCTCACGCTCAGGATTGACTTTCACAGCGATTGTTGTTATCATACCAACCATTTCTGGGGGAGGGACTGTGTTCTCAGGGATCACTTGAGGGTTCTCAAAGTAGCGGTTCTAAATAAAAAGAGGAGAAATTGTTTATCCTAAAGTCAAACACAATATTCTTCCATAAAATATACCTGACATTTGGTGGAAGAAACCAAATGTTCTACACACTCATGCTCCACCAAATCTCAAGTACCTAGGGCTCACCCATTCATTTCCCAACACCCTAGAGTAAAGCCTAAACTGACACACACTAAATGTTTACCCTTTATGAAGGGCCATAACGGTAACATAAGGACAACAACAGAAAACAAAACCATGGCTCAAGTATCTACTCTTTTTATATCTATTCTTTTTTCCTGACTAACAAAAGATGCAATACAAACCATATTACACCCCTACCTCAACGAGGCAGGCAGAAAAGATTATACTCCATCCCTCTAGTAAAGAAACTAGAAGCTAGCCCCTGTTGAATTAACTTTTCAAATAGTCTAAGTAGAGATCAAAGATGGAAACAGAAGCAAAGCACAGAAGACATTTTTAAAAGCCTGGACATCAGTCTCAGTGGAATTTGGGCTTCTTATGAAAAGCAGCTCTAAGGCTCTGACAGAAATGGCAGGTGAAATGACTTATTACTCAGAAAGTAAATAATTTCAAGTTTATACATTCTTAACAGATTAAAATACCAAAAAGAGTTATTTTTACCATGTTAATTTAAAATGTTTTAAGATTAAAAAAAATCTTTAAAATAAAAAACTGACACATAATGAGACTTATGCATAATAATTTTTATCACAGCATTATTCATCATAGTAAAATATTGAAAATTGGGAAAACCAGCAACAGGGAAACGGTCAAGGTACATGCTATGATAGAAAGTTATATAGGCCATTAAGAATTATGACTGCCAGAAAAAAGAGTCTGGGAAGATGTTCCAAACTAGGAATGGAGGTGATTATTTCTAATAAGTAAGAACAAGGTGAGGAGGAGACTTTCCTCCTCTATTCCATATACCTTTATATTGTGGCACTGCTTGTAAAGAGTTTTTAACAATATTTTTTTTAAAAAACTTGCTGATATAGGAAACTGCTGAAAATATGCACCGCC
This sequence comes from Galeopterus variegatus, assembly GCF_000696425.1. Classification (NCBI taxonomy): domain Eukaryota; kingdom Metazoa; phylum Chordata; class Mammalia; order Dermoptera; family Cynocephalidae; genus Galeopterus; species Galeopterus variegatus. The sequence goes on along the minus strand of NW_007731145.1, from coordinate 31,947 downwards.
TCCCCCAAAAGTCTTCAAGACTATGAGCTCAACCATCTTTAAAGTGCACAAGGTGAAAATCAAAATAAAACCTCAATGTCAATGGTTGCTTCCAAGTGAATTATGGATGACTTTTGTTTTTTTTTCTCATTCCCCAAAATTTCTACTGTAAGAATATATTGTTTTTGTGTCAAAAATAAAATATTTAAGATAAATAGGGAAACCAAAAGACCTTTTTGTTTGTTTGTTTTTTGCAGATGGCTGGTACTGGGATCCAAACCCTTGATCTTGCTGTTATCAGCACCAGGCTCTAAGAACTCTTTTTTTTTTTTTTTTTTTCCCTAAGGGATCCAAACCCGGGGCTTTGGTGTTATCAGCACCGCACTCTCCCGAGTGAGCCAGGGGCCGGTCCATAAGAACTCTTTTTTTTTGAATGACTGTTTTATCAACCTAGATTTTAGCCATTATTAAACATTCCCCATTCTAAAATTAGAATCCTTTCCAATTATTTCTTCAACTAAACTGTCCCAAATTCCCTTTGGAATAAGGAAGTAATAAATAAATATAACTTATAAATTCAAATTATAGTGAAAACATACCACCACTTTTGGAAGCTCCTTGTAAATCTGTTTCACAAAATCCAAAAAATGATGAATCTAAAAAAAACAGACACTTTCATTATGGGAAGATATTTATAAACAGAAAATGCTTACAATAAACAAGAAAATTTTAATAGTCCTAATATATAAGAACTTATAAAACAGGCAAGGAAAATGCCAGATTCAAGACACAAATAGGCAATGGACATGTACAAACAAAAAAGAAATCTAAACACAAAGGACTGATAAATAGAAAACAAGTTTCTAATTCAGGAAGAGCAAAGGGATGAAAATTAAAGGCCACTTTTTGCCTTTCAAAAAATAATAATACAGGCCGGCCCGTGGCTCACTCGGTAGAGTGCGGTGCTGATAACACCAAGGCCACGGGTTCGGATCCTATATAGGGATGGCCGGTTAGCTCACTAGCTGAGCGTGGTGCTGACAACACCAAGCCAAGGGTTGAGATCCCCTTACCGGTCATCTTTATTAAAAAAAAAAAATAATAATAATAATAATACACAATGCTTGAGAGGGTGCAAAGAGAGGGAGACTCATATACTACTGAGGGACAATAAACTGCTGAAACCTTGCTAGAAATCAACTTAACAATATGTATCAGGAGCATTAAAACATTAATACCTTTGACTCAGTAATTCTACTTCTACAAACCTAGTCTACAAAATAATTTGAACTGTAAACAAAGATATTCAGTAATAGCCATAAAATAAAAAATTTGAAATACCTTAAATATCCAGAAATAAGGACATCCACAAGAAAGGATATTATGTGTCCATTAAAAATTAATTTTATAAAGAATTTTTTATGATTGGGAAAATGCTTACATATAATGTAAAGGGAAATGATCAGGACATAAAATGTTATATATAGCATTATCACAGTTATGTAGAAAATATACATTAAAGTAAGAAAAAGGAAAAGAAATTACCAAGAAATTAAGTATTGCTTTAAGATGATGGAAATTTGATTTAATCTTTATGTTTTTAATTTCCAAATAATATTCCACAGGCTAAATGCTAAGGTTACCATCAGAGAAGATATTTCCTTAACTATAGCTAATGTTTGTTGTATGCTTACTACTTCCTATGTAGGCAGGTGCCAATCACTGTGCTAAGAACTTTAACTTTTATATCTAATTCTTCAAACAACATTTTGAAGATATACTATGATTATTTCCATTTCACAGAAAAGATTCCAAAAGGTTACAAGCTCACCCAATGTCACATAGCTACTGAACTGCAATTGACATTCAAACTCAGTTCTGACTTCAGAACACACATCCTAACCCTTATACAGCATAAGACGATTGCAGCCTTCTGGCACTTCAGATACATAAATACCAGAACAACCCAAACACATCTGCCAGTATGGTTGGTTAATACATTTCAACTACCGAAAAAGGTTGGCAAAATATTGATATACAAATTTTTTAAAAAAGTCATGGTTAAACCCAAAAGAATTGCCCCCAAGTAAGTCTATATTTTCTATACTTAACAGCAGTACATGTTCAGTCAACTCTAAAAGTGAGAAAAATGTTTACACAGCAGATGGAACTTGTTGCCACACTTTATAAATATTATCAGGATAAACAACTTACTTCCTGTGTGATCGGTGGCCGGAACTGTTTGTGTAGTTCAATAATTATTCTTAGACAAATGAGAACATTTTCTTCATTTTCCGTCTTTAAAAAAAGCATTTAAAAAAGTTATACTTCTGAGGAGTTGTTTTAATCTAAAGATTAAAGACTAATTTTCTAAGCATTTCTTGCGTACACACACCCTCCATCAACCAACTTATATTGATTTATTGAAAATTAATAATCCCACAGAACACAGCTGTCCCAGACAAGGACCTTTTGTCAGAGGGCCTTTGGAGGACCCCCTGAAGGGTATTCCACCTGCAAGCTCTGTGATATGAATCTGACATATTAACTGACATTTATGGCAAGTCACACCATGAACTAAGGTCTTAATGGCCCGAGTGACACTTTTCATTGCTTGAAAATATTGTCAAAAGGCCAGGAAAGAACAAACAATTACTGAGCACCCACCATGGACTGGACCCTTTAAAAATGCTCCATGAGTGGGGGGTGCCATCCACATATGACCTATAAAGACATGAAGCCTCAGAGAAGTGAAGCAACATGGCTAACAAGGTACAGCTAATAATGACAGAGCCAAGATCTTATCCAACTCTATCTCCTCCTCCAAATCTCATCTTTCCAAGGGGACCAGAAACACCACAGAATTCTACATACATCAAGACTAAATTTTAAAGATTAATTTAACAGGTACCAAATGGCTTCACCCCAAAAATTCGAGACACTCTTATGAGCATCTACCATGTGTAAAACAGTATGCTTGAGATACATACAATAGAAAACCCGATGCAAGTGGAGATAACACTATCTCCAATTACCTTGGGCCCAAGGACTAGTTGCATGTGTAATAGTAGATACTCATAAAGAGTGTCTTGAATTCTTGGTGTGAATCCATAGTCAACAATCACCCAACTCATTTTCCACAAATTTTTCAACGATTTCTACTATGTCTCATCAATTTCCCAGTGACTCAAAAAAATGCTCTTCAATTAAGTAATTTTTTTTAGTAATTTAGTTGAGGAAATGGTAGAAAAGGGACATTAAGAAAGATTTTTACTCATGTGAATCAAAACTTTGGTGATAGGGAAACAGTTGCATAATACGGGATTTTAGCATAAGAAAAATCATTGACAGTTCTGAATATGGCTGTACAATGAGAATTCTTGAAGGTTACCTCTAAAAAGCGAAACATCACAGACAAAACATTTTTTGTATGAGGACGAAGATGTTCATTGGTTGGTATTCTGTGAATTATTTCAAGTACTAGCTTCCGCAGTTGCTGGCAAGAAAAAAATAAATAGTGTAAAGATAAAATACTTCCAAAGGTTCCAACTAATTTCCACATTCTACAGGTGCCACGCAGCTGCCGTACCCAGCACCGGTAACCACCATACCACAAAATGGATCCCATTTTAGAAACAGTCCTGTAAATTATTTAAATGCAATCCCAAGTATGTACTGCAAATCATTATTTCTACAACTGTGTACTCAATCAACCAAGCCAATTTTTCCTCTTTCACAACTTATCGGTATTTCCAGGATACTAGTATGTGAATATAGAGTAGATTTAAGATAAAAGAGCAAAACACGAACTAAACTTAGTTTGGGATCTCCCTTCGTCATCTGTTTAGCTTCCATAATGCTATCTCCAATTACCCAGGGCCCAAGAACTAGTTATACTAGATGCTGTACTAAACTTTCATGATTCTGTCTGTGGAGCTGACAACTAAAAGGTGGTAGGTCAAATATGTAAGGTCTTAAACTGGTACAATATAAAAATGCTTTATTTACCAATAAACTTTCACTGGTATTATGGTAATATCTATTTAAACTTATTTTTAAGAGATATAGGCTGAAATATTTATAGAAAAAAATGGCATAATAGGACTGTTTTAAAATGTTCAAGGAGGGATTGGCTGATTAGCTCACTTGGTTAGAGCGTGGTGTCAATAGCATCGAGGTCAATGGTTCAGACCCCTATACCAGCAAGTTGCCAAAAAAAAAAGTCCAAGGAGGAGGGCAGGGGGTGGGGAACAGTTTACAGATAAAACGAAATTGGCCTTGAGTTACAAGAATTGAAATTAAGGGGCCGGCCCGTGGCTCACTCGGTAGAGTGCGGTGCTGATAACACCAAGGCCATGGGTTCGGATCCCATATAGGGATGGCTGGTTTGCTCACTGGGTGAGCGTGGTGCTGACAACACCAAGTTAAGGGTTAAGATCCCCTTACCGGTCATCTTTAAAAAAAAAAAAAAAAAAGAATTGAAATTAATAAGATTAGAGTTGAACGGGTATGGGGGATATCACTGAACTATTGTTCCTTCTTTCTTATATATTTGAATTTGTCTATAATATAAACAGTGCACATACATACATCACTAATAGGTATATGGCTGGCCAGTTGGCTAAGTTGGTTAGTGTGTTGCCTTGTAACAGCAAGGTCAAGGGTTTGGATCCCAGTACCCGCCAGATGCCGCCAAAAAAAAAAAAGTCCAATAGGCATATGTATATAATTTAAATTGTGAAAGAGATGGCATAGGGAAAATAAAACCAAGACATTTAATTGAGGAGGCAATGGTCTTGGGCAAAGTTATCCTTAAGTGAAAAAAAATCTCTTTCATTTTTAAGTGGAAACATAAGTTTTCTGAGTTACTTTAATTCATAAATGCTTGCAATCCTACAGCAATGACAGTTTTCTCTCACTGATATTTTGAACAGATTACCTGGGCTGGCTTTTCCTGAAGAAACTGAACTTCTCCATCTTGGAGAAATGTAAGAAATCGAGGGATAATATGTTCCAGGAATGTAGAATACTGAGGAGATGATGTTACATTCTAATTAGGCAAAAATAAAAGAAAAACCCTATTAAGTTACATGTACATATTTTCATTTCACATTCACATACCATTATAATAACCTAAAAGGAATATAAAACATTTTAGCAGAGCCAACAGTAATTTTTAATACTTTTAAGATGCTTTAGTAACAACATAGTTTTAAACAAATTAGGATGATTGTTGCTTCTGAAATCTAATTCAAAAGAACTAAATGCTAAAACTTTACTGTTAAAATTTGAAACACCAACGCTGTGGAAAATGTTGAAGTTGGGGCTGGCCGTTTAACTCAGTTGGTTAGAATGCACAGTTATAACACCAAGATCAAGGGTGTTATAACCTTTTTACCCACCAGCCACAAAAATAAAATAAAATAAAAATGTTGAACTTGGAGCCATTCTAGACTGGCTCTACCACGATCCAAGCATGAGACCTCTGAAAAGTCATTTAGCTTCTCGATCTTGGTTTCTTCATCTGAAAAATAAACAGTCTAAACAAACTGACATCTTTCTCCAATCTAAAGCTCTAATTTGTTAATTAGATCTATATTACTTATATTATAATCTAATCTAATCCATTATTTAGCCCAGCACTGATTTTAAAAAGAGAATAGGAAATGAAACTATAGCTTGGAGATAGTTCAGTAAAATGTTTACTAGTGCAGTTTCTGGATCCCATTTAGGAAATGTAAACCTTGGACAGTTATTAACCTCTCTGGGGATCACATTATTTCCCAATAGGACTATTGTAAAGATTACATTAGTTAATATATGTAAAGTTCATAAAAATTCCTATGGTAAATGCTGAATAAATGTTATGTATTATTATTTACAGAGCACCTATGTGCCAATACCTTGCTATATGCCTTTTATTCTTTCTCACTTGGTCCTCGCCACAACCCTTAAATAAGTGTATTATCTCCATTTCACAGATAAAGAGGTACAGAGAGGTTAAAAAAACCTGCTGAGGGCCGTTGGTCTTGGACTTCCCGACCTCCAAAATGGTGATAAATAAATGTTTGTTGTTTAAGAAAAAAAAAAAAAAAAGCTTTAGGGCCGGCCTGTGGCTCACTCGGGAGAGTGCGGTGCTGATAACACCAAGGCCACGGGTTCGGATCCTATATAGGGATGGCCGGTTGGCTCACTGGCTGAGCGTGGTGCTGACAACACCAAGCCAAGGGTTGAGATCCCCTTACCGGTCATCTTTAAAAAAAAAATAAACCTGCTGAACATCAGAGATGTTTGTTATGTTTTGGAAGTAGGTTCGAATCAGGTATATCTAACACCCAAGTCCCTTTTCTCTTTTAATGCCTCACTTCCTCATTTAAGAAATATTTATTGAGCTCCTATCATGAGCTCAAAGGAGGTAAAATGAAGAAGAAAACACATACAATCCATGCCCTCAGAGATGGGTGAGGCAGCATGGTAGGGAGGACAGTTATCCACAAAAAGAACTAGCAATACAGAACTATGATGGGGGAAGTACTAGCAACTAAGAAAACATGTAACAATGGGACATAATTTAATAGATGGAACCAAGGGCAGAGGACACCTTCCTGAAGAAGTGATATTTACACTAAAACCTGAAAGGCAAGTAGGAGTTATCCAAGAAAAAGGTGGCAAAGAAGAAGGTTCTAGGAAAAGCATATGCAAAGGTACAAAATCAAGAGAAAGCATGAGTGTAAAAGGCACTAAAAAAAAAGTTCAGGGGCCGGCCTGTGGCTCACTCGGGAGAGTGCGGTGCTGATAACACCAAGGCCACGGGTTCGGATCCTATATAGGGATGGCCGGTTTGCTCACTGGGTGAGCGTGGTGCTGACACCACCAAGTCAAGGGTTAAGATCCCCTTACCGGTCATCTTTAAAAAAAAAAAAAAAAGTTCAGTATCATTGGGATGGGAGTCTAAGAGAAAGGAGTTAAACTTTTACTATCACGAGTCTGCCAAACTGGTGAGGCAAGGCACCTGGACAGTTTTATGTAAAGCTGAAAATAAAGATTTTGGGTCATCTATTATATAAGGTAATCTCAGAAGAGTAGTCTAGACAGGAAGGGACAAAGAAACAGATAAAAATCAGAAAGCAGTGTGGTGCTACAAGAGAAAGGAAAGAAACTACAGCAGTACCTGGGACACACCCCCGAGCCTCACTCTCCGGGGGTCTCCATTCACACTGAACACTGTATGGAAGGCAGCCCCCGGAGTTGTGCAGAACCTAAATAGCTTCTCCCCAAGAAGACTGAATTTGTTGGCGACAAGGACTGTATTTGTCACCTTTCATCCCTAAAGCTGAAGACTTTTTATGAAACACCCACACTCAAGGATTTAAAGAAAAGAGATAAGATTCATTCTAGAATGCTGAACAAGAAGTCAAGCACATCTGCATTACAGCCTATCTAACTACTGATTACACAGCTTTCAAATATGCAAGTTCTGAATTTCTCCAATAAAAAAGATTCATTCAACAAGTGCCAGTTATCCTGCCAGTATTTTGACCAAGATGAAATTTTCATGCAATTTCTAACTCGAAGGTTTCTGTATTTTCTGTCTTGAAAGATGGCCCATACAATAATTTCTTAGCCGAGAATTTTATCCCTAAAGTAGTGAAATGAATCTCTAAATCTCCTGAAATCATTGGGAGTTTATTCTTTTTATCTTTTTATTTTTTTTCAACCAGTAAGGGGATCGCAACACTCGGCACAGTATTGCTCATACCACGCTCAGCCAGTGAGCACGCACCGGCCATCCCTATATAGGATCCGAACCCGCGGCCTTTGCGCTACCAGCGCCGCACTCTCCCGAGTGAGCCACGGGCTGGCCCCGGGAGTTTATTCTTTTTAAAATTTCACTCCATTTAAATATTTTTCTGGGGTTGTGGCAGTGGTAATTTACAATTGCCTACAGATGGTCATTCTAGTATTTAATTCTGTGAAGAACTAAGTCATCTGAATTTCATTTAAGGTAAAGATTTATATCATTTCAAAAATTACTACAGTTGGTCTCTGACTTATGATGGCTTGACATGAATTTGAGTTTATGATGGTACAAAACCATCAGAATTTTGACATACTTCTAAATTTCGAACTTTTCCTGGGACAGCAATACGAGGTACATGAGATATTCAACACTTTATTATAAAATACACTTTATGTTACATGATTTTGCCCAATTGTAAGCTAATGTTAAGTGTTCTGAGCACATTTAATGTAGGCTAGGCTAAGCTATGATGTTTGGTAGGTTAAGTGTATAAAGTGCATTTTCAACTTATAATAGGTTTATCGGGACATAATCCCATCATAAGCTGAGGAGCATCTGTACTTGGAAATGCTTCAAGTATATTGCTTTGCTAACTTATAATTCTGTTAATTTAATCAATGCATCTGAGACTAAAAACCAGGAACTAACTTGCTAACTGCCAGACACTAGAAAGGAGAGCAAAGTCTCAGAACCTCTAAAGGGCAAGACACAATCCAGATAGCCCCATGCCCACACTCAGGGGTTTGGCCCATGTGCTTGCTCCTGCAGGTTTACGGGCTGCCCCAGGATTTCAGCCTCTCAAATAAACCTGCTAGGATTGTGGTTCTCTCATACCAGCTCTTCCAATAAAATGCAGAACGCAGGCTTATCCTCTACTACCTCCCACCTCTTTTTATGTACAGTATTTTTTTTAACAGCTTGCTTTAGCAGCTTGGGCAGAACAGAAAGCTCTTTAGTTAGAATTCTAAATATCTCAGAATGTTTTTCTTCCAGCTCAGCTCAAGTGAACAAGTCCTTGAAAATGTCTATTTAAAAAAGAAAAGGAAAAAAAAAAAAAAGGCCGGCCCGTGGTTCACTCGGGAGAGTGCGGTGCTGATAACACCAAGGCCACGGGTTCGGATCCTATATAGGGATGGCCAGTTGGTTCACTGGCTGAGCGTGGTGCTGACAACACCAAGCCAAGGGTTGAGATCCCCTTACCGGTCATCTTTATAAAAAAAAATAAAGAAAGAAAAAAGAAAAAAAAAAGCTTAACTAAAATACTATCCATTACTACAGATACTAGGGTATCTGATTCAATCCACCAGCATTTATTCAATGTTTTAATTCAAATTATTGTGCCAGAGGTTAGGAAACATTTTTTGTATTGTTCTTAATCTTAATATTCTGTGAGAAAGGTTTTATTATTCCCACATTACAAATAAGGACTATGACTTTCTTATCTGATGTTAGGCAAGGAACAGTACAAGGCCATGTACTATGATTTGGATATGGTTTGTCCCTACCAAAACTCATGTGGAAATCTGATTTGGCAATATGGCAGTGTTGGGAGGTGGGGCCAAGTGAGAGGTGTGTGGACCCTGGGGGCACTGCCTTCATGAATAGATTAATGCCCAGTTCCCAAGAGGGAAGGTTGTTATAAGTGAGGCTGCCTCTCACGTTTGGTCTTTTCACGCATGCCCGCTTACCTTTATGCTTCTCTTTCTCATAAGGCAGCACATGGCCCTCACCAGAAGCCAAGCAAATGCTGGCACCATACTCTTGGACTTTCTAGCCCATAGAATCCTGAGCCAAATAAATTTCTTTTCTTTATAAATTAACCAACTTCAGGTATTCTGTTTAGCAACACTGAATAGACTTAGACACCATGATTTCCAAGAGAAGGTAAATGTACAAGTTGAACTCAATGATTACCAGGGCTCTGCCTAGGTACAATTTCCTGACTGGGGCTCAGCAAGCTGGATGCTAAGTAGAGCACAGGCCTACTGAGCTGAGGAGGCAAATATCAGAGTTTAGGACAGCTGAAGTGGCTGGAATCTGTAAGGCAGAACCCCAGAGAAAAATGAAGTACACAGTGGTGATGGGGGTAGGGGGTAGAGATAGTGTCCTGTGAGTCCTTGGGGCTTTGACTGAAGGCTGGGCTGCACACACATAAGCTAACACTACCTAAAGCTTACCAGAGCAGAGGCTCTAGGATTGAGAGATGAACCAAGATACCAGAGATCCAGCAATGTTAGAGGAGGCTGGAGTTCAAACCTAGCATACTTAACACCTTGATAACATCCCAAACATCCAACATCCAGCTGATGAAGGACCATGCCCTAGAGTAAGGCCTACACTAGACCAGCCCCAACAAAGCCTAAAATCAACCTCTGATGAGATTGCCAGGGAAATAAGAGTTGGGAGGTTAAATCCCACCAAGTTAAAGGGACTTAGGAAGCACCTTGGGCTTTCCACAGATCCTCTCAACCAAAGCATAAAACCAACTCTACGTAAGTTCAGTGAGATCAGCTGACAACTGAAATGCCTACTACAAAAAAAATCAACATTATTCAGAGGGAAGTAACAGAATCTAGAGTCCCAACAACATTTCACATATAATGTCCACTACATAATCAAAAATTACTAGACATGCAGAGAAACAGGATAATGTGACCCACAGCCAATAGAAATTGACCCTCAGATAGCCCAAATGTTGAATTTAGTAGACAAAGATTTTAAAGCAGCTATTATAAATATATTAAAAAATAAAGGGAGAACATGGTCTTAATAAATAAACAGATAGGGAATCTGCAGAGAAATGAAATCTATAAAGAATCAAATATAAATTGCAGAACTGAAAGTACAATAACTCAAATTTTAAAATATAAAATATAATTAAACTGAAATGTCTTAAAAACCCAGCAGACTGGAAATTACAGAAAAAGTCAGTGAACCCAAAGACAGATCAATAGAAATTATCCTATCTGAAGAACAAGCAAAAACAAAAAAGATGGAAGAAAAATAAACAGTTTGAGGAACCTGTGGGACTATATAAAATTGTAGGATGGGAGGCCCAGAAGAGATAAACTGCTTGATCAAGGTTATAGAAGTCCTAAGTAATAGAGCCAGAATATATGTCCAGATCTTGTTCCACATTAACACACCATCTATTACCTGAGCACAACAAATTCACAATATATGTTGGAGTGCATCTCAAGAGTATGTACCTAAAAGAACTATATTTAAAAGCAAAAATAGGGCCAGCCCGTGGCTCACTCGGGAGAGTGTGGTGCTGATAACACCAAGGCCACGGGTTCGGATCCCATATAGGGATGGCCGGTTTGCTCACTGTGTGAGCATGGTGCTGACAACACCACGTCAAGGATTAAGATCCCCTTATCGGTCATCTTTTTAAAAAATAAATAAGTAAATAAAAGCAAAAATAAAGCAACCAAAACAAAACCAACATTCCTCAACACAGTTCACTATTACTAGTGTGAAGAAGACAGACACTACAAATTTTCAAATTTCAGTTTTGAAATATAATGAATTACATTAACAAAGACAATGATGTTCGAGTTACTGGTAAAAAGACTGACAAAGCAGAAAAGGAAAGCACATGTGAATATTTACCACGAAACGAAAAATATAAAATGTCAAAGCTCATACCTCAAAATTCTCACTAACTTCTTGCATCATTTTTAACTTCGTTTCATCAGCTGTAAACGACAAAACAAACCATCAGGTAACTGTAATTGTGTTAAGGATGTTCCTAAAATTAATGTATTAAATAATTTAAGTGAAGCAATCAGATCTTATCAGTTTGACTGTCATAGCCCAACAGAAGGCACATAGCTAGCTCCCTATAACCAGTCACACACATTTGTACTCCCAGACACATGTGTGCATGCACACACAAGGACACACACAAAAATACACACAGATACACACACAAATGTGCCTCTTTGGGGCTCTAGCCAGTCTTGCTCATCACTTTGCTCCTCCACAAGGTAAAAGAAAATGAGGATAAAAGTTAATGTTGTTTGTGTGCACATCACTTGAATAGAGATAAAGGAGTCATATTAATGCACTTCTTAATGACAAAAAGGATTAACTCACGTGTATTTACATCTGTCAGAGCTGCCACAAACTGAAGATATTTTTTCATCAGAGTGGTTTGGTCAACCACTGTGGCCCCTGGTGTTGCAACAAATGCCATTTTTCTTTTGAACTGGTTTGTTTCTCAAGAGAAAGGTATCAGGTCCATGAGTTCACCCAGCCTATGAAGAGAAGCATATGGTTAGCCAACTTATCAAGGGTACAGGCTCACAATCTCTATGAAAATCTTACCCAAATGCCTGTATTAATCTAAATACTTTCACATTAATCCAGAATATAACACTATTCCCTCTGCTTTTTTAAATATGAAATTTACTGAAATCTATTTTGTCTATTAATTTCTAAACATGATTTTTATGTATAGATGCTCTTCTTTCCTATTGTTTCCTTCATTCCTTAAACCAGGGGTTGGCAAACATTTTCTGTAAAGAGCCAGATAGTAAATATTTTAGCTTTCGTAGGCATGCAGTCTGTCACAACTACTCAGCTCTGTTGTAGCCAGAAAGCAGTCACAGACAGCACCTAACTGAATGAACAAGGCTTTGTTCCAGTAAAATCTTATTTATGGATGCTGAAATTTGAATTTCATATAATTCTCATTCATCATGAATTATTATTCTCTCTTTGATTTTCCCCTCAACTATTTAAAAAAATAAAAGCATTCTTAGTTCATGGGTTGTGTAAAAACAGGCAGCAGACTGAATTTGGCCTGCTGGCTGTAGTTTGGCAACCCCTGCCCTAGGTGATTGGTTCTCAAACTTCAGCATGCATTAAAGTCACCGGGTGTCGGGCCGGCCTGTGGCTCACTCGGGAGAGTGTGGTGCTGATAACACCAAGGCCACGGGTTCGGATCCCATATAGGGATGGCCGGTTTGCTCACCGGGTGAGCGTGGTGCTGACAACACCAAGTCAAGGGTTAAGATCCCCTTACCGGTCATCTTTTAAAAAAAAAAAAAAAAAAAATCACCGGGTGTCAAAGGTAGACTCCTAAGCACCACCCTCACCCTGGTTCGGTGAGGGGCCCAGGAAGCTGTAAATTTAATTTGCAGCGGGCACACAGTAGGCACTCAAAAAAAAAAAAAAAAAAAGCTCCTTGAAGAAATGCTTCAAAAGCACTTGAGTGAATCAGAACAGGCTGTTGATGACCACACTTAGAGAACTGCTGCTCCAAGCTGATACATAGATGCATACTTGGTTTCTATTTAAAGAGCTGCCACAAGTGTCCAGAGAACCTGGTGAAACTGCCTTTACCCATCCTCATTGCTTAATTTCACTGTGCATTACGAGGTGGTTTCGTGGCTTCATTCTCTTTCTTCAACAGACACTCCAATAACTGCTCTGTAGGCCTTTCCAATGCCCTGCCATACCAGATACACTCCTTTGCAGCTGACACAGATGATGGGGACACCCTGACACCAGGGAGCTCCTTCCTGCCACTCTTTTCCAAAGACACCAAAACCACTTCTCTGATGCAGAGAGGATGCCCACAGCTGTCCTATGACAGCCCACCGAAAGCCCCAATCCTCTGGCTCAGGGCAGGAGAAGTCACTAAGGAAACCAAGATGAGAGATCTGTCAGCCCTGCTGGATGATTTGGCAACAGCTTAACTCTTGCGGTCACGCTCTCTCCTCCAAACACCGAAGGCCCCACACCCCATCCCCATCCCAGCGCACCCAAGACTCAGGGTCACGGCCTCTTCCTGTCTAAGAATCTCCCCCCACCCCGAGCCCTGCACAAACTTTTTACACGCTCGGAACCCTTTTTTCACAAAAGTCGTCAACTCTTCCATTTCCTGGGGCCCAGAAAAGCCAGACTCCGCTTTTCTGGGGCCTGACGAAAGAAAGCGTCCTATTCCTCCTGTCTGTTGAAAAGCTGCTCCAAAATCTCGGAGTCTGGGCCGGCCTGTGGCTCACTCGGTAGAGTGCGGTGCTGATAACACCAAGGCCTCGGGTTCGGATCCCTATATAGGGATGGCCAGTTCGCTCACTGGCTGAGCGTGGTGCTGACAACACCAAGTCCAGGGTTAAGATCCTCTTACCGGTCATCTTAAAAAAAAAAAAAAAAAAAA
>NW_007731145.1:9718-17758 GCF_000696425.1 Galeopterus variegatus | reverse complement strand
GCGCGCTTCCCCAGCCCTTGGCGGCTGGCCTCTTGCAGCCTCGGCCCGGGCCCCCAACGAAGCCTTCCCAGCCACCACCGTCGCCGCAGCCGCTCAGCCGCGCGCAGTCCCGCCCCCGCTTAAAGTGGCCGCGCCCGCCGACCCAGAAATAGGCCCCGGCGCACCGCCCCCAAGTGGGCGCGGCCTGAGCGGGCGGCGGGAGTGGGGAGGAGCGTCCACGGCCCGGGTGGGCCCGCCGGCCCTTTAAGCCCCCGCTGCGGGGACGGGGCCGCCGGCCAGGATGCGGGGGCGGGATGGTGTCAAGTTTCTCTGAGCTCTTCCTGTCCCTAAATCTCTCAGGAGCCAGGCCGAGGTGGGGTGTGCGGGACGGTGGGCACCCGAGGGTCTTCCCGAGTTGGCGGCGTTCGGGTCCGGGTAGAGGCCACCTCTGGACTGCATGTGACAGTCGGGACGGGGTTTTCTTCCCGCTCCCTTCCTGGGGTCCTTAGCCCGCAGAAGGGGGAGGAGGCAAGGAGGGTCTTTGGAAGGTTGGAGATAGACTGAGACCCCGTTATCAAAGGAATACGCCCTGGTGTTCCCCTGGAGGTGGCCGTCCCAGTGGCAGATAGGCCCATTGGTTCTGCAGCTGGGTCACTCTGAGGCTAGATCGCGGGGGACCGCTTTGTATCCGCTGCTACCTGGCGGGGCAGATGCCCTCCACCGAGAGCAAAACCAGACGGAGAGAGGCCAGAGCAATGAAGAGACAGAGGAGGTAATAGGGCAGAAGGCCCTGATTCCCAGGTGAGGCGCCATGGGCCGGACCCGGAGGCGCCTTGAAGGGAGAGTTACTGTCGCGCCTCACCTACAGACTCCGTCTATGAGAGCAGCTGAACAGTGAGCTCTTCCTGGTAACCCGTGGTTACCGTCATAGATGACAGTGATGTGATGACCTGAACTCCACCATCTCCGGGCCCTTGTCTCACCTCCTGCTCTTTCCCGTACCTACTGACACCCTCACCCCATCATCGCTAAACCACCAATATCATTGTTTCCTTCCCAGACAGATACATTTCATACCTTGCAAGAATAGAGCTTGCAATGCCTGCAGATGCCCAGGACGAAAGATGCCCTGTTCTGAAATATGCTTCTTGCTTGTTTAGTGTTGCCACTCAAGAACAAGAGCAACTGATATGTTGAGACTGTTTGAGTGGATGTTTTTAGTGCCAATTATTTCTGCTCCAGGAGAAATAAAATGGGTTACAATGCCCTTTTCCTCATGAAAGAAATGTCCTGATTGCAAGCATAATCCTCTATGCGCCGGCCATCACAACCCCAAAATGTAGGTCCAAGTTGGGAAGACTGAAAAATCTGAGGGCTGAAATCAGGGTGCTGACAGTTGTTTAATATTGTTTGGGGGGTTAGAGAAAAGCAGAGGTAGACCAATTCTTTGATAAATTTCAGCTTAATTATATATGATAAAGACCTACAGTTAGACCTAACCGTAAAACTGACAAAATCTCTGCACTTCCCTGTCAAAGTACCCATCACACTGTTATGATTTTTGCCTGTTTTCTTGTCCGTCTCCTGAGTTAGAGGTTGGGGACAGTGAAACTGAAACTCATCCGTATCAGGTAAATTAGATCATGTTCCCTCCTCTGCTTAAACCCCCCTAAAAACTTTTCAGCTTATCCTCATCATCCACCCTTTCCTCCCATCCCACCTCTCATTCATCATGTTCCAGCCTCAGTGACCTTGCTGTGCCTTACACCCACCTACATTGTTCCTCCCTTAGGACCTTTGCAGCTAATTCTCCTGTCTGGAATGTACTTCCTCAGAGGTACAAAGCTGGCTTCTTGTCATCCTTGCTCAGTTCAAATGTCACCTCAGAGAAGCCTTAAGGAAACCCATCCCACTCATTCTCTCATAATACTGTTTTCCCCCATAACCTAACAATCTGAAATTATTTATTAACTTGTTTATCATCTGTTTTTCCTCCTAGATGGTAAGCTCTTTTTCTTTGTTCACCAATGTGTTCTCATCGCCTGTTGGATGTTATCTTAGTCTGCTAGAGCCATCATAACAAAATACCACAGACTGGATGACTTAAACAACAGAAATTTATTTCTTGCAGTTCTGAAGCTGGCCCGAGATCAAGGTGCCAACAAAGTAGGTTTCGTTCTGGGGCCTCTTCTTTTGGCTTGTAGGTAGCTGCCATCTCACTGTGTGCTCACATAGCCTCTTTGCGGAGAGAATAAGCTCTGGTGTCTCTTCCTCCTCTCATACGGACATCAGTTCTATTAAATTAGGGCCCCACTGTTATGACTTCATTTAACCTAAGTTACATTTTTTTTTTTTTTTTGACCAATAAGGGGATCTTAACCCTTGACTTGGTGTTGTCCGCACCATGCTCACCCCGTGAACTAACCAGCCATCCCTAGATAGGGATCTGAACCCGTGGCCTTGGTGTTACCAGCAGCACACTCTCCTGAGTGAGCCACGGGCCGGCCCCTAAGTTACATTTTTAAAGTCCCTATCTCCAAATATAGTCACATTGGGGGTTAGAGCTTTAGCATATGAATTTTGGGGGTGACACGGTTCAGTCCATACAGGTGTTGTACCTGTCTAGAATAATGCCGTCCACAGGGCGAGGGTCAGCTGGAGCATTAAAGAGGAGAATGCAGGGATCCCTAAAATAGCCACTCTGGTGGTCATGAACAGTCTGCACAGGTGGTCTCCACTGTGGAATGAGTCAGGGCACCAGGCCTCAGCCTGACCTTTTGAGAGCCACCAAGAGGCCACCTCCCCCATTAACTGCCCCCCAGTGTGCCAGAGTTCCTGCTGCCTTTGTCTTCCATGTTGGGCTTTTTGGATGCTGGCCCTGTGAGTTCCACCCCGCCGTAGAACCTTCCTCTGTGATGAATTAATAACCCAGCACCTCAGCCTCTCCAGATCTCCTGTGGGTTTCAACAAGATAACTGGGTGTCCTGAGGTCTGACAATTCCAACTGCCCTGGCAGAGCTGAGGCCAAGGCCTGGAGCCATGGTAAATACAACAAAAGGATCTCTCTGAACTCCATTTTGCCCCCTCCCAGCTAACATAGGATTCGGCCCCAAAAACATCTCCCAGGAGCTGGTCTGGGGTCATTGTCATCTGCCCATTGGCCCCCACCTCCCATGGTTACATCTCCAGTACAGAACAATGAAGATTTCTAGTAGGAATATGTACCCCCAGGGCTAGTACCCTTCCATTACCAAAGGAGATTCAATTAGGACCAATAGACCAACTCACCTGCTTTAGAAAGATTTTCATCAACAGGAATCGACACCAAAGAAGTGTGAACCTTCCATTACCCAGAAAAATTAATTAACCAAAACAGGCCACCACCACCCAGAAACAGGTGGATGAGGTTTTACTGTCTGTTTGGCCCCAGGCATCCCCCATTAAGGCTGCCCTCAGTGTCTATTCTTTTTTTTTTTTTTTCCTTTTTGTCTTTTTTTCGTGGCCGGCAACGGGATCGCAACCCTCGGTGTCGCGCCTGCACCACACTCAACCAGTGAGCGGACCGGTCTCTATATGGGATCCGAACCCTCGGCAGGAGCGCCACCGCGCTCCCAAGCGCCGTACTCTACCGAGTGCGCCACTGGGCCGGCCCCCTCAGTGTCTATTCTGATCAATGCTCACCTCACCAGAGGAGGAGATGTCCCCTATGTGCCACTGTGGGGATCGGATGAAATGGTGTCTATCACTAGCAGCCAAATGGGCCAGCACATAGGAGGCACTCAGGAATGGTTGTCCAAATGAGCTTTCACAGAGTCATGTTCAAGGCCTTGGGGGAGTTATCAAAATGAAGGGCTTCCCTTATTCTTTCAGCCTTTTAATAAGCATCAACTTTGCACCAAACTATATGCTAAGCAGCAGGCATGCAGACATCTGGCCTAGGCCTAGGCAAGGATACTGGGTGCAGGATTGAAGTCACTTTAGTAAGTAAGAAGTATATTTGGGGGCCGGCCTGTGGCTCACTCGGTAGAGTGCGGTGCTGATAACACCAAGGCCACGGGTTTGGATCCTATATAGGGATGGCCGGTTCGCTCACTGGCTGAGCCTGGTGCTGACAACACCAAGCCAAGGGTTGAGATCCCCTTACCGGTCATCTTTAAGAAAAAAAAAAAAAAAAAGTATATTTGGACCTCCATGGACTAGACTATGAGAATCTGTGAAGAATAACTCCAGGGATGGCAAGATGCATTTTGCTCAGACAGTTTAGAACTGTTTTCCACTTTGATAGCCACTGGTCCCATGGGAAGTGTGGCTGGTCTGAATGGAGACGTGCTCTAAGTGTAATACATGCACCAGGTGGTGAAGACTTGGGACAAAAAAACCCGGTCAAATTTCTTATTGATAATTTTTATATTGATTATATGTTGAAATGCTATTTTAACATATTGAGTTAAACAAAGCATTAAAATTAATTTTGCCTGTTTTTCTTTTTTAATTTTTTAAAATTTATTTTATTTATTTATTTATTTATTTATTTATTTTAAGATGACCGGTAGGGGGATCTTAACCCTTGACTTGGTGTTGTCAGCACCATGCTCACCCAGTGAGCTAACCGGCCATCCCTATATAGGGATCCGAACCCATGGCCTTGGTGTTATCAGCACCACACTCTCCCGAGTGAGCCTCAGGCCGGCCCTTGTTTTCCTTTTTTTAAATGTGGCTACTAGAAAAATTTAAATTACATATGTGGCTGGAATTATATTTCCAGCCAACAACACTAATTTAGAAAAGCCTGCTTTCTGAGAAGATTTCCTGCCCCTCCTCATCAGACACTCCCTGCAGTATGGGGAAGAAGGGGGCTTCCCAGCCTGTTACAGATGGAACAGGGACAGGTGCTATGAGAGCCCACAGGAGGGAAGGTTGGGGGCAGGGGAGTGATGGAGGAACCTGGCAACAGACAGGAGTTAGGCAAAGGGTTGAATTAGCATCAACTTCAGGTTAGCCTTGAATATGGCTTCTGTGACATAGATAAGACTATAGCAACGGTAAAGTTATTTTTCTTTTTTATTTATTTATTTATTCCTTTTTGTCTTTTTTTCGTTACTGGTAACGGGATCGCAACCCTCAGTGTCGCGCCCGTACGGCGACTGGCAACAGGATCGCAACCCTCGGTGTTGCGCCCGCGCCGCGCTCAACCAGTGAGTGGACCAGTCTCTATATGGGATCCGAACCCTCGGTGGGAGCGCCGCCGCGCTCCCAAGCGCCGCACTCTACTGTGTGCGCCACCAGGCCAGCCCTATTTATTTATTTATTTGTCTTTTTCGTGACTGGTCAGGGGATTGCAACCTTTGGTGTGGTGTCGCCCGCACCGCGCGCAGCCAGTGAACGCACCTGGCCATTCCTATATAGGATCTGAACCTGTGGCGGGAGCGTCGCTGCGCTCCCAGCGCCGCACTCTCCCGAGTGTGCCACGGGGTCGGCCCTGTCAGTAAAGTTATTTTTCATTTATTTTCTGTTTTCCTTTTTTATTTTCTGTTTTCTTCTTGTAGAATTGTTTCAGTGTAAAAAGCTACACATTTAAGAAATAATGTCTTATTCTACTTAGTATATTTAAAAACCACTAACAACCAGACCTTCAAATTAATGTTAAATAGTCTTAATATTTGAAACTCTATAACATTAACATACTATTTTCTTCTCAAGCACTTCAAATTCCTGATGAACTAGCAAAAACCAAGTCATTGAGTAAGTCTAATGACGGCAGCCAACTCTGAACACTTACTCTGTCCTAAGCAGTGTTCTGTGAGTTACGTCCTTTTATCGTCACAACAGTCTCATGGGGTCAGGATTATTAGTATCCCCATTTCAAAGAAAAAAGGAACTGAGGCACAGAGAGAAAAGTGACTTTTCCAAAGTCATGTAACTCTTGGGGAGGACTCAAAGTTTCCTGGTTCTTAAGCCTGGTTTTTGCCTCCACTTGTGGTGGTTGCTCCCTGTAATGGATTGAATTATGTCCCCCCCCAAACTCACTGAAGCGTGAGTTGTGTCCCCCATGTTTTATGTATTAGAAACTTGGTTCCCACTGTGACTGTTAAGAGGGTGAGAAATCATATCATGTAATTGAAAGGTGGAGCCTTGAAGAGGTGATTGGATTGTAGGACTGTGCAGTAGTGAATGGATTAAAGATGGTGGTCAGGGGCGTGGTTCTGAGGGCTTTAAAAGAAGAGTCTGTCTTTCTCTCTCTCTCTTGCTCTCTCTGCTTTCACCATCTTGCAATGTGAGACCCCTGGGTGGTGACATACCCAGTTTCTAATATTTTGTCATAAGCAACAGAAACTGATTAATACACTACCACAGAGTAACATTTGTCTAGGTCTTTTAACTGTTCCTCAGGGGGCTCAATCAGATCTGTTCCCCCTCCATTCCTGCGAGATGGCTTGGGGCCGATGGGGACCAACCTCAGGGGAGCCCACAGCTGTCCCAGGGGCAGGACTGAGATTGGAGGTGCTCAGTTTCCCTGGGTTTGGGTTTCAGGGCATATCTCTGGGTTTCAAGCCACTCCCCAAGGTCTGAGGAACCTCCTCTAGGCCCTCCCCTAGAGGAGAGTTAACTGTTGTTGGTTGGACCTATTTTTGGCACCAAGGAGAGGAAATTGAGACCTCAGGGGGTTGACTTAGGCAAATATAGTGGCTGGGCATGCTCAGTAGAAAGGGGTTATATAACCCTAATAGCTGAGCATGCTCAGTAAGGTGGAATTTATATTCATTAGATAGCATGAATATGTATTAGATAGGGTACCTATAAAAGTTGAATCCCAGTAGAAAGCGAGGTCGTTGCTCACTTTCCTGGAGCCAAACCACACTTTGCAGGCTGAAGTGTGTATGCTTTCTTTTTTGTGTAAACTTACTTTCAGCAAGCAGCTGCTCACTCTGTTGAGCCTCCTGCACTCTGTACTGAATTATTTTTTTTATTTTTTTAAAAGATGACCGGTAAGGGGATCTCAACCCTTGGCTTGGTGTTATCAGCACCACACTCAGCCAGTGAGCCCACCGGCCATCCCTATATAGGATCCGAACCCGTGGCCTTGGTGTTATCAGCACCGCACTCTCCCAAGTGAGCCACGGGCCGGCCCTGTACTGAATTTTAAGTGTGTATTTGTTACTTTTGTATTATACTTGTTATGGGCCTGCTCTGTGAAGTCTGTATCTCTTATTCATTATATTTAAACCTGTTCTCACTTTCTACTGTGACTCTATCCTTGAACTCTGTCCTGTGGTGGAGTCAAGAACCTGGGGTAGGTCGACTATTGGTTATCGCCTTTCCAGACCCTCTCCTCTGGCATCGGGATCATATCCTTTAGATGCCTCAATGCCAATGCAGCGTGTATGAGAGTATCGTCCATCATGCCCCCCCAGGCCAGAGAGGCCATCCCGTCTGTGTGGGGGGATCCCTTGCCCAGGTATACAGCAAAGCAGAGCCACAGCTGGGACCAGGATCCAGGCTGCAGGCTGCCATTCTTTAAGGCCAGCAGGCACCACCAGCTTCTAGGAGATTCGCTGTGTTCGGCATGGCAGATGGATGTGCGTGCTTAGACTAAAGGACCTGAGTGGTCACCTTTCATCTCTGTTGCCTGACCCTCGCACAGCCCTCAGTGACAATGAAGTGGCTGTGGGCCCGGGTATGAGCACGAGACCCGCTTTGCAGCAGATGCAGAGAGGGTAAACTGGAATGACATCAAACCCAGCGCAGGGTCCATTCGCCCAGGCCCAGCTCTCAAGCGAGGCAATAGGCGTTTCCGCCTGGCACACAGTAGGCGCTTCTTTCTCGAATGAAGAGCGGCACCTCCAAGCCGCCAGCATGCAGAGGGAGGATATCCGGAGAACCCCGAGAGTCCTGCACACTGCTTGCGGCGCTGCGCGCCTGTGGGGGCGCTGAGTCAGAGTCGGCGGTGCGGGGTGGGCGCCGGGAGGGGAAGGATACGGGGAGGGGCTTGGGCGCGGGGAATGGGAAGCGCCGACTCCGGGAGGGCAGGGGGCGCGGCCGTGGGGAGGGACGCGGGGAGGA
>NW_007731145.1:0-9504 GCF_000696425.1 Galeopterus variegatus | reverse complement strand
CCCCGAGGAGCGGCCGCCGACGCCACCGAGCTCGAGCCGCGCTCCCCCGGCGTCAGCTCCGCGCTCCTTCCGCTCCCGGCCGGGCCATGGCCCCTGCCGTCTGGTCGCGCCTCGGCCGCATCCTCTGGCTCGCCTGCCTCCTGCCCTTAGCCCCGGCTAGGGTGGCCGCAGGTAAGGCGCTGGGCAGCCCGGGCGCCCACCCTCCCCGCAGCCGCAGCCCCCCGGGGCCTGGGGCCGTCTCCGGCGGGTGGGCTAACCCGGAGACCGGGCTGCGGAGGTGGCGCCGTGCGCCCTACGCACACTTCCCTCCTCCCCGAGGCCACTGCGGCGCGGCGGGCGCAACGACAACCTCTCCTCTTGCCCTTCACCCCTCTCCCCAGAAGTCGCCCCGGCACTCGAGGGGGACCCGCACGCCCCTCGGCTCCTGCTTTCACCCGCGGGTCGGCTCTGCCCTGGAAACCACGCGGGGTGGCCGGCGCATCTGTATGGATGTCTGAGGACCTTGCACACGCTGGGGGAGGGGAGGACGATGCGGGGACACCGGGATGTGCCAGGGTCAGTCATTGCGCCACAGCCCCCCAAGGAGCGCAGACAGGTTGCCCGCGCGTGAAGCACCGTTTTTGCCTTTAAATGTCGTCTTATCTGGAGAGCTTTTCCACCTTGTTTGGGCTGGCTTTGGGGTCATGCGATTGTAGAGCCCAGGAGGCCAGAGTGCCATTTCCTCTCTGGAAGTGATTTTCAAAATGGTTCCTGAGCCGAGAGGTTCCTCCGGAGCCCACCCCGTGTCCACCGGGTCGTGTTTTTACCACCCCTAGCTCCCCACCGCCAGGAGGCCGGCACCAACATTTCTGCCACATTTTGGGAACAATAAAAGCACCATTGGAGAGCTGTCAAGGGCGGGTGGGACGTGAGCAGCTATGGGGGTTAAACATCATCCAGCATTTTTCATTACACCATCCCCTCCCCCCAATAAAAGAGTGGTAGAGAGAGGAAGGGATCTAATGCAGATTTGTGAAGGAAAAACCACAAAGTAAAATAAAAATCTGCATCTTAGGGGTGAATTAGGAAAATTTTGTGGGAATTGTGCTTGGTCAGGATTACCCACTTCCCCTTGGAAATTCATATAGAATATTAGGTTTATAATTGTCCAGAAATTATCACTGTGTTCCAAATTGAAAAAAAAAAAAAAAAGTGAATCAATTCTTTGGAAATCATATATGATTCCCAAGCTGGCCGATTGCAACCTTGATATGGTCAAAATCACAGTAGCTGGGAAAGAGGAACATACATCTGCCTCACCCACGGGAGAAAAATAGAGGCTCAAAAGGCTTTCCCACACTTCCTGGGCTCTAGGTCAGCCTGCATGGTTGCTTTGTACACTTGGAGTTTGTAAGTCGGGAATCCATGTACTGACTGGACTGTTAATTAACTACAGGTTATGTTATCCAGACTTAAGAGGTACCCTTGGGAAGTGTTTTGTGCTGTCTACATATGCTGTGTGAAAGGGCTGGTTTTCTAGAATGATCTAGAATATTCAGGGCCCCACGTGCTATGTTGTTGGGCAATGTGCTTGCTCCAAGTGGAAGCCTGGAGGACATGGTAGGTGGGTATTTCTTCCATGGGCCAAGCATTGGGGCAGTAGCCCCTTCCCTTTTTTCTTTGGCTCCTTCATCTTCAGGTCACATGGGGTGCTGGTTGAACACCCACATCCCCTGCCTTGGCTGCTCCGTACTCCAAGGCCATGTCACCTGTGCTCCCACACCTGGAAAGATGAACTTGGATGGGTAGAGGAGCAGGTCATGGGCTTGGTTCCTTCAGCCACTCTGGGCAAAGCCTTCAGGGTCCATTTCAGCCCTGGAGCCCTGAGGAAGAGGGGCAGTGTCACCCGGGGCTGTGAAACACCTGTTTTTAAGACAGCAGCATGAGAAAAAGTGCGCTCAGAGCTTCCTTGTGGCTGGGCACGTGGGGGGCTCCCAGGAGCTGGGCCAGTGTCTGTGGCAACGTCTGCAGCAGCTGCAGCCCCTTCCCACCCCCACCCTCCCTCCTCCCAGCCCCAGCCCGCTGCCCTCCTGATTCCATTCCCCTGGCAACGGATCTGTGTGGTGCTGACATGCGCCTATCTCACTGCAGAGGCAGGACGGCCATTAGTATGCAGCCAAATGTCCCTGCCACTTGCCAGCTTTGCTCTCGCCCATGTTCCTCTACTGAGGGCTGGGGGGATGTTGGGGGGGGGCAGAGGGGGTGCAGGGAGTCTGAGGGAGAAGGGAGGACGTGGCCTCTCATCTAAGCACCTCTTTCTGTGCAGCCTGGCCAAATGCTTCCTCTCAGCCAAAGGGAGATAGAGCACAGACTTGCTGGGCAGCCCCAGGCAGCAGCAGTGGCCCATGCAGGCCTCAAGTCCCTCAATGTATTTGCTTGGAGAAGCTTACAGCACAATGCCTGGAACTCTGTCTTTGGGGTTAAGACACTGCAAGTCCCTTTTTCAATGCCAGCATTTCCTCAGACGTGAGCAGCCCTTGCGTCTTAACTCACATGACTTTATAATTCAAGAAATGGCCCCGAAGGAAAGGGATTCAGAACAGGCGATGTGTGACATGGATAAGAGGAAAGGCTGGAGCCAGAGTCCCCAGAGGAGACAGGCAGTGCTGCCGTGAGGTGAATAGGACAGATGCAGTTGAGGACAAACTCACTCACCTCCCAGTTTTGCTGAGAGTCCAACAGGTCTCCTGTGAGGTCTCTGAGCGCAGGAGCATGTTGTGCATTTCTGGGTCTTCCCAGCACCTGTGGGGGATGGGGCACAAGGAAGGGGCTCAGTCAGTACCAGCAGGATGAACAGCCTCCAGGGGCAGGGCCAGGTGGACTCGTCCTTCTGCCACACCCTACTCTCTAGGTGCCACTTGGCAGCAGCGGGACTGAATACCTACTATGTGCCAAGCACTTTGCTGGGCACGGGGGAGATGGAGATGACCCCTGCCCTCAAGGAATTCAAAGTGCACTGTGAGGGACAAAAAAACTTCGTTCCAACATGGAGTTGTGACAATGGGCTCAGGCTGTTGGGAGAGTGCTGAGAGGATGCAGGGTACAGGGAATAGGCATTAGAAGGGCATTCTAGCAGTGAGAACGGCATGTGCAAAGGCCCTGAGGCCAGAAAGTTAGCACATGTGAGGGACTGCCAGAGTTAAAGTGGCTGGATGCAGCATGCATGTTGCTAGATGTGAGGCTGGACTCCACCTTGAGGACAGTTGATAAGCAGATTTACCGTGCAGGAAGCTTGTTGCTGGGGGTGTCTGAGCAGGGGCAGCACTGGAGGCTGGAGGCAAGGGATGAGGATGGAGCAGGAATCCAGACAGGGCTGAATGCAGGCCTTAAGCAATGTTAGAGGTGATGATGAGGAGGCGAAGGTGTCCAGATGGGAGGAGTTAGAGTGGCAAAAGCATGGGGTTCTTGGGACAGCTGGATCCTCTAACCTGGACAGAGAGTGAGGGGGTGAGGAAAACAGGTTTGGGGAGAGGAGAAATGCAAAGGGATAAGACCAGCTCTGTCCAGTAGAAGTTTGGGCAATGATAGAAGTGTTCTGTGTGTGCACTGTTCACACAGAGTACCCACTAACCACGAATGCTGTTAAGCACTTGAAATGTGGCTAGCGCGATGTAGAAACTAAACTTTTAGTTTTAATTAAATTTCAGCAATTAAATCTGGTTAAATTAAATTGCATGTGGTTAGTGACTACTGTATTGCTCTGCTTAGTGCAGAGCCTAGAGCTTGGGGAGTAGGGCTGTGTCACTGCTCTCTATTAGCATTTAGGAGGCACTTGAAGCCACAGAAAGGGTAAGTTTGGTTGGGTTTGAGTGAGATGAACAGAGCAGAGCCCGTAGCCCCTCCACCCTTCCTTCTGCAGCACCTCCTCTGCCCAGATGCACGCTGCAGCCTGCCCGGGCTCTCCTGCCCTGGCCCGGACACTCTCTGACATCATGCCCTGCAGAAATTTCACCTGAAGAAAGAACCAAATCACAGGAAAAACATCATACACCCAGATGTAGTGTAGCACTACTGATGAGAGTGAAGGGTTGTAAGCATTAAGATATATCTGCCGGAGGCATTATCTTGCAAATATGGAAATTGATATTAGTGAGACCATAGACATGCTGTTGACATGTCGTCCTGTAAAAATAAAATAATTCAAAATTGTGTGCAGGACTGCATAAAAACTATGCATGAAGAAGAGACATGAGGATGACAATAGAAGCCATTGTCTTTGAGAAGTAGGATAATGGGACAGTCCTAATATTCTTCATGCTTATGTATTACTTTTATGATAGAAATGAACCTTATTTTTAAAATCTGACCTTGCTTATATGATAAAATGTTATGCAGCTGTCTAAAATAGTTGAAGAATAATGACTCAGCTTTGTCTTTCAAATTTGATATTTTGTTTGACACACATAGCCTTGTCCAAAAGCGTGAGTAATGGTGGGCTGCAGTTGTCCAGCCGGAACGGCAATGGTGGTCCCTCCAGTGATGACCACTGGTGGTCATTTTTGTAGCTGAGGTATAATTATGGTGAGGTCAGACCTGAGCCATACACATGCTCTATAAAGCCTTGCTTGGCTGGCATGAAAAGAAAATATAATTTGGTGATATTGTAAAGAGCTATGATTTGGACTAAGTCAGGTCCGGGTTTGAATCCCAGTTGGAAAATGAATTAGCTGTGTGATCCTTGGGCAAGTAGTTGAGCCACTTGAGCCTCAGTTTCTTCCCCTATAAAATAGAATAATAGAAGCCAGCCTAGAGGTGGTAGTGGGGTGCTTTGCCACACCCCCTCCTGACACACGGTCTCTGTTTCTGGGCTTCTAGGCCTGTATGAACTCAATCTCACCACTGATGGCCCTGCCACCATGGGAGCAGAGGTGACCATCTCAGCTAGCCTGGTGGCCAAGGACAACAGCAGCTTGGCCCTGCCTGCTGATGCCCACATGTACCGCTTCCACTGGATCCACACCCCGCTGGTACTCACTGGCAAGATGGAAAAGGATCTCAGCTCAACCATTCATGTGGTCAGCAATGTGCCTGGGGACTTCCCGGTCTCTGTCTGGGTCACTACTGCTGACTGCTGGATGTGCCAGCCAGTGGCTAGGAGCTTCGTTGTCCTCCCCATCACAGGTGAGGGTCTTTTCTGTTTGCTAATTTGCCTTCAAACCCTCTGTACAGAGAAAAACATCCAGCCTCACTGGTAATCACGTAGATGCAAATTAGACCCATGGGTTCCTTCTCTGTTGTCAGTTGAGTTAAAAAGGATTAGAAAATGGTAATACCTGGGGCTGGCCTCATCATTCATTCACTGATTCTTTTTCCTCCTCCTCCCACTCCCTCTCCATCCCTCTCCTCCCCACCTTATTCCAAGAGGTCCCTGCCCTCTTGCCCATCTGGGGTTTAAAGTCTAATAAAGAATTTATCTTCAGGAAATAATCTCGATTTGGGTAATGCTTTATGCACTAAGGTGTGTGTTGCAGTGCTGTTTATAACAGCAAAAGAAATTCTACAAGCTAAGTATGCAAACATAAGGGGACGGGTTAAGTATATTGAAGTAGTTTATACAACTATTAACAATGACCCTTACAATGAGTTTGTCATGTCATGGGTAAAACCCATGCTTGTATTATTACATATAAAAAAAGCAAAGCACAGAATTGTACAACCAACCTGATAAACTGTGTTTAACATGCGTATACATTAAACACACAAAAAAATACTTTGCAAGACTTCAAAACGTCAACAAGGGTAATATTTGAATGACAGGTAGTTTCTTTTCTTTTTATTCTAG
Source organism: Galeopterus variegatus (assembly GCF_000696425.1). Taxonomy (NCBI): domain Eukaryota; kingdom Metazoa; phylum Chordata; class Mammalia; order Dermoptera; family Cynocephalidae; genus Galeopterus; species Galeopterus variegatus. The sequence goes on along the minus strand of NW_007731145.1, from coordinate 3,683 downwards.
TTCTGAGCATTTTCCAAATGAGCTCTATTGAGCACATCTTACTCTTGTTCTGCTTGTGCGATGGAAAAAAATCAGCATTTATTTTTTCTTTTTTTAGCGAAAGAGACACAGGACAGTGGCCTGACGCAGCCCAGCATGCTGAGTGTGAAGATTCAGTTAGTAGAACTGCTAATTTTTCTAGGCTCATCTAACATTTTGAAATATTTCCTATAACTTCCTTGCAAAGCCTGTGCATTTATTTCTCTCTGGTCCTGGGCATCTTTCATGCCAGAAGGCTTGGGGTCCTGGTAAAAGGGGTCAGGAGTGAAAGCTATGTGTGTAACACCTACCGTGAGTTTTCACCAGTGTCCACGCAGTAGGGAGACGACTTGGATGCCTCCGTGTTCAGGGACCTGCAGGGTCCCCTTTCCCCGTCCAGCTCTGACAGCCAGAAAGTCTGGGTGGGGGAGTGGCTGCTTTGCCCCCCTGCCCATGAGATCACTCCCAGGCTCCTTGCATCTCTGTGGACTCACCCCTCTCACTCTGTCTCTCCCAGAGTCCCTTGTAGGGAACCTCATTGTCACCCAGAACACCTCGCTGCCCTGGCCCAGCTCCTTCCTCACCAAGACAGTACTTAAAGTCTCCTTCCTCCTCCATGACCCAAGTGGCTTCTTCAAGACTGCCTCCTTTCTCTACAGCTGGGACTTCGGAGATGGGTATGTCCTTGTTGCAACCACTTCTCCTTAATGCTCCATAGTCTTGGCTGGTGGCCCCTCCGCATGTGCCTTGTTGTTCCATGCATTGTGCAGAGTGTCTGTGATTCCCCATCTTCCTTGCTGTCTCTCTCTCCCTCCACGTGTTCCTCGAGCATCTGTTCTGTCCCTGAGGACCGCTGCTGACCCTGCCTTTCAGATGTCACAACCTGGTAGAGGAGGCCATTGGTGCTCTAAACAGCCCTTTAAGGATGGTCAAGGCAAACAGGATATTCCGCCATTTGACTTAGAAGGCCAATGGCAGATGTGGGTAGAACTCAGGTGCTCCAGCCTCATTTTCCTTACTTCTCTCTAAACAAGCCAGGTTGGGAAAGGGGGTCAGGCACTTAGCCCAGGCAGCCCACAGACAGACACCCGGAGCTGCTGTCCACAGTGAAGCTCGGTGGGGACCCCCCCAGCCCCTTAGCCGACACTCCCATGCACTGAGCCTGAAAGTCCCAGGGGGTGAGGAGCCATGCACGTGAAGCTTACTGAGCCTGTGAGGAGCTTGGAAAACTGGGCTGCGGTCTCCAGGTATCCTCAACGCTCTCTGCAGGGCTGAGAAACACCTGGTCTGAAAAAAGGCTGAGATTTGGAAGGCAGAAAAATATGGAATGGAGAAGGGAAGAATTTAGAGACCTGTTGGGCCAGCCTCCCTTACTCTAGGAAGAGATGCTCATCTCTCCTCTTTCAGAGACCCCCAGTCCCCCAGCAGAGAGAGCACTTCCTCTGTGTGGATTTTACATGCATGGTCTCATGTAATCCTCACAGTCACCTGCGTGGCAGTCACCTGTTACTATTACACCCACATAACAGGTGAGGAAATGGAGCATTGAGCGGGTGCTACTTTAGGTACTGTTATCTTCTTCTGAAAAATGGGAAGAGCAACGTCTCACTCAAGGGGTTAGGGCAGAATGGATGTTCAGAATTAGGGCTGCCAGCTGTGAATCCGGGCTCCTCCTCATTAGTATAGTGGTGAGAAAAGAAAAGAAAAAAATAGTTCATCCTCCACCACCATGCTCTACTGCCTCTGCACAAATGTATGCCAGGATTTCCTTTGGTGTTCTATGCCAATGTGATGGCCCAGGGACCTGCAAATGACTCTTTAAAGGCTCAGATAGTCAATATTGTAGGCCTGGGGAGACATGTGGTCTCTGTTGCAACCGTTCAATTCTTGCCATTGCAGCATGAAAACAGCACAGATAATATGTCAAGAAATGAGCGTAAGGGCTGGCCCGTGGCTCACTTGGAAGAGTGTGGTGCTGATAACACTGAGGCCACAGGTTCAAATCCTTGTATAGGGATGGCCGGTTAGCTCACTTGGGAGACTGTGGTGCTGGCAACACCAAGTCAAGGGTTAAGATCCCCTTACCAGTCATCTTTTTAAAAAAAAAAAAAAGGAATGAGCGTAGCTGCATTCCAATAAAACTTATTTATAAAAACAGGGGGTGGGACAAATCCACAGACTCTTGTCCTAACCCCATAGCCCCATAGTAGGCAACAGATGGTTCTTCCATGTTGTCAGTTGCAGTGTCCTCTGCTCTAAACAGCAGTCTGTTCCTTCTGATCCTATTAAAATACCTTAATAGCTTAAATGGTTATCTTAATCATGGGCACATTTTCCATGCAATATGAATTGAAAAATTAGATTTTATTATTTTTCTCCTGGGCTGCCCTTCTGTCTGTTTTCCTGTTTATATAGAGTAGGGGAGAAAGTAGACATGTTTCTCAAATTTCTTATTTTACATAATAAATGTTCTCTATACCTAGACAAGAGATAAAAACCAGGAGCAAAAGCAGCCACTGGCTGCCCCAGACTTGGATTTTTGTCTTGCTTTAAATACATGTGTGGATGGGCCGAGCCCGTGGCGCACTCGGGAGAGTGCGGCGCTGGGAGCACAGCAGCGCTCCCGCCATGGGTTCAGATCCTATATAGGGATGGCAGCTGTGCTCAGGCGGTGTGGCCGGTCTCAAAAAAAAAATAAATAAATAAATAAATAAATAAATACGTGTGTGGAAAAGGGAGAACAAATATTTGTAAGGAAGTACATATTTGCTTGTAAATGTAAAATATAAAGTAAGAGCAGAGCAATGGAAATGTATTAGTCTCTTTTTGTGTTGCTATAACAGAATACCTGAGACTGGGTAATTTTTAAAGAACCGAAGTTTATTTGGCTCATGATTCTGGGACAGCTGCATCTGGCACGGGCTTCACGCTGCTTCTACTCATGGTGGAAAGTGGCAGCCAGTGACAGGTACAAGCAGATCACATGGCAAGAGGAAGCAAGAGAGAGAGGAGGTGCCAGGGTCTTTTAAACAACCAGCTCTCACAGGAACTAATAGAGTGAGAACTCACTCACTACCCTCCCCCAGGCCATTAATCTATTCATGAAGGATCTGCCCCCATAACTAAACCGCTCCGAACATTGCCAAGTTGGGGATCAGATTTCGACATGAGCTTTGGGGGACAACACATCTAAACTCTACCAGGTAGCAATATTCACATCAGAAAAGTAGGATTTGAGATGAAAAGTATTAGAAAAGAACAAAGAGAGTTCCTTTAGTTGTAAAAGGTAAATTTGCAGGGACGATATTACAGACCTGAGCCTTTGAAATATTAGGGCATCAAAACATATGAAGAGGGCCGGCCCGTGGCTCACTCGGTAGAGTGCGGTGCTAATAACACCAAGGCCCCAGGTTCGGATTTATTTAAAAAAAAAAAAAAAAAAAAAAAACATATGAAGAAGGTTTTTTTTAGGGAAATTACCTGGAAAGGGGGGAAAAAAGAAAATAAAAGTTGTCATAGTAGATTTTAATATTCTGCACTCCGACTTTGACTTTTTAAAGAAGACGAAGTAATGACAGAGGATTTACATAAAATAAATTAGTTTGGGCGGCGGCGGCAGCAGAAGCGGCAGCGGTGCCGCCTCCTCACCCGGCGGCGGCAGCAGC
>NW_007731144.1:136293-169061 GCF_000696425.1 Galeopterus variegatus | reverse complement strand
TCCAAAACTATCATTAAATATACGTATCAATTGTAAATTGTATTCCATTATGATTGCAAAAGTAGAAGAAAAAGTGGGAAATGACATCATAGAATTTAGAAAATGCAGAAACAAAAGAAGTTTAGGATACAGAAATTAATATAGGCTACGTCCTCTGAGTCTATGTAATCCAAATAAACATTAAGAAGAGATGTTGAAGCAACAAACTATAAAAACTTAGAATTTTTACAACATTCTCCTGAAGCAATTATTGATGAAAAAGGAAATAAAAATGTAATTACACATTAGGTATAAAATAACAAAAATGAGAACATTTATCTCAGAAGCTACCATGTAACTATAATCTATATTCAGAGGTAAACCTATAACCTCAAATACTCTCAATAAATGTAAACTTTTAATATATTCAATAAGTGGTATTGAAACAGTTGGTTAGCTATTTAGAGAAAGTTAATTTAAATTTTTACCATATGCCAGAATACATTCCAGATGGACTGAAGAGTTAAATAAACATTAAAACTTAAAAAAAATCATAAAAGTAATCATTTCTCACATTTCTGATGAAGAAGCTTAAAATGAATGGAAAGTGGAATGTATTGATGGGTTGACTCCTTAGAAGGCTTAGAATGTTTACTTGTTGATATGGTTTGGATATGTTTTCCACCCTGCAAAGTTTATGTTGAAATCTGATCTCCAATGTGGCAGTGCTGGGTCATGGGGGCAGATCCCTCATGAATAGATTAATGCCCTCCCTGGTTGGGGTGGGGCAGTGAGTGAGTTCTCCCTCTGTCAGTTCCCATGAGAGCTGGTGGTGAAAAGGAGCCTGGCACCTCTCCTCGCTGTCTCTCTTGCTTCCTCTCACCATGTGATCTCTTTGCACTTGATGGCTGCCCTACTGTTTTCTGCCATAATTACAAGCAGCCCGAGACCCATGACAGATGCAGCTGTCTTCGAATAGAGAGCCACGTAAATCTCTTTTCTTTATAAATTACCCAGTCTCAGGTATTCTGTTATAGCAACACAAAAATGGACTAATACACTTGTCAAAAAAAAGTTCATATGAAAAGTTAAGTAACATATAATGCAAATTGTGTTAAATACTTTTGCAAATAGACAAGCAAAATTAGAGATGGCAGATGAAGAGCTAAAGGAAAATAATTTGTTATTATAAAAGGAAAGCAAGTGACTGGTTAACAAACATATGGAAAGGTTCAACCTCATTTGTAATGAATAAAATATAAATCCAAACTATGACCAAATATCATTCCCCCCTTTTAGCATTACTTAAAAAAAAAAAAGAAGTTTGAAAACCTAGTGCTAGTGATTGTGATGGGAGGTATCAGGCCTGTGTGGTGCTGCTGAATACTAATAAGTACAGTGCTTTTTGATAAGCAGTTTTGCAACATGTATTAAGAGCCTCAAAAATATCTTTACTTTTTGACTCAGCAAGTGCCATTTCTGGGAATTTCCCAAAGGAATATTATAAGTAAAAAACTGCTTTGTGCAAAAATACATTGATTTCATACTTGAAAACCAGAAACAATCTAAATATTAAACTATAAGGAAATGGCTGAATAAATTATGAGATTTCTGAGATGGAATATTACAAATTTTTACTATGTTTACACTTTTGAAATAACATAGGACATGGTAATATGATGTCCTTAAATTAAATGATCAGGTCACAAAATCATATGAGACCCATGACAGATGCAGCTGTCTCAGAACAGAGAGCCACGTAAATCTCTTTTCTTTACAAATTACCCAGTCTCAGGTATTCTGTTATAGCAACACAAAAATGGACTAATAGACTTGTCAAAAAAAAGTTCACATGAAAAGTTAAGTAACATATAATGCAAATTGCGTTAAATACTTTTGCAAATAGACAAGCAAAATTAGAGATGGCAGATGAAGAGCTAAAGGAAAATAATTTATTACTATAAAAGGGAAGCAAGTGACTGGTTAACAAACATATGGAAAGGTTCAACCTCATTTGTAATGAATAAAATATAAATCCAAACAATGACCAAATAGCATTCCCCACTTTTAGCATTATTTAAAAAAAAAAAAGAAGTTTGAAAACCTAGTGCTAGTGATTGTGATGGGAGGTATCAGGCCTGTGTGGTACTGCTGAATACTAATAAGTACAGTGCTTTTTTTTTTTTTTTTTTTCCTTTTTGTATTTTTTACTGACCGGTAACGGGATCACAACCCTCGGTGTCGCGCCCACATCGCGCTCAACCAGTGAGCGGGAACCGGTCTCCACATGGGATCCGAACCCTCGGCGGGAGTGCCGCCGCACTCCCAGGCGGCGCACTCTCCAGTGCACCACCGGGCCAGCCCAGTACAGTGCTTTTTGATAAGCAGTTTTGCAATATGTATTAAGAGCCTCAAAAATATCTTTACTTTTTGACTCAGCAAATGCCATTTCTGGGAATTTCCCAAAGGAATATTATAAGTAAAAAAAATGCTTTATGCAAAAATACATTGATTTCATACTTGAAAACCAGAAACAATCTAAATATTAAACTATAAGGAAATGGCTGAATAAATTATGAGATTTCTGAGATGGAATATTACAAATTTTTACTATGTTTACACTTTTGAAATAACATAGGACATGGTAATATGATGTCCTTAAATTAAATGATCAGGTCACAAAATCATATAGCAAGTCTCCAATTTTATTCATATGTGGACAATAAGAAAAACCTCAGGAAATACCTCAAAATGTTTACAGTGGTTATCTTTGGGTTTTGGAATTAGGGGCGTTTAAACTTTTCTTTTAAATGTATTTTTCAGGTTTTCTACAAATGAGCATGGTTTCAGATCTTATGTTTCAGTTTTTCAGTTTTAAGTCTTTAATCCCTTTTGAGTTGATTTTTGTGTAAGGTTTCAGGTGAGGGCCCAATTTCATTCTTTTGTATGTGGATATCCAGTTTTAACACCACCATTAATTGAACATACTATCCATTCCCCATTGTATATTATTATTGCCCTTGTCAAAAATTGACTGTATATGTGTATGTTTTATTTTTGGGTTTTTCATTCTGTTTCATTGGTATATGTCTGTTTTTGTGCCAGTACCATACGGTTTTGATGTCTGTTATAAAAAAACAAGAGATAACAAATGTTGACAGGGTGTAGAGAAAAGGGAACCCTTGTACATTATTCGTGGGAATGTAAATTGATATAACCATTATAGAAAATAGTATGGAGGTTCTTGAAAAAATTAAAAATAGAACTACCATATGATCCAGCTATCCCACTTCTAGGTATATATCCAAAGGAAATAAAATCATTGTCTTGAAGAGATATCTGCACTGCCATGTTCAACACAGCATTACTCACAATGGCTAAAATTTGGACTCAACCTAAGTTTCTCTTGACAGATGAATGGATAAAGAAAATATATATGTGTACACACACAATGGAATATTATTCAGTCTTAAAAAAGAAGGAAATCCTGCCATTTGCAATACCATAGATGGGCCAGAGGACATTATGCTAAGTGAAATAAGCCAGACACAGAAAAACAAATGCTGCATGATCTCACTTCTAGATGGAATCTTAGAGAATACCTAGTGACAGAAGAGTAGAATGGTGGTGACCGTGGGTGGATAGCTGGAAGAAATGGGGAGATGTTGGCCCAAGGGTACAAAGTTGCAGTCATATAGGATGACTGAGTCTAGAGGTCTAATGCACAGCATGAGGACTATAGTTAATAATGTTGTATCGTATAGTGGAAACATGCTACAAGGGCAGATTTCAGGTGCTCTCACCACCAAAAGCAAATGAAAAAGTAACTATGTGAGGAGGCCGATATGTTAATTTGCTTGACTGTAGTAATCATTTCAACATGTATATGTATATCAAAATATAATGTTGTACACCTTAAATATATACAATTTTTATTTTTTTTTTAAAGAATTACAACAAACTGGTTCATTGCTTTTATTGTAATTAGTGTTCCAAGAAATGATCCTGAGCACCAAGAAGTTATTTTCTAGGTCCTTTGTTTAAAGACCGTAATGTATGTTTTTCATTTTAAAAGAGTTAAACTAAAAATGATGTTCTGAAGAGGCATCCTTTGTTACTTGGAAAATAACTGATTTTCCTGATAGTGTCAGAAAAATGAGTCATCTTTGTGTATTTTTTCTATCTAACAGATGCTTCCTTTGTCAGATCAAAACATACATGAGTAAAGCTGGGATTTAAAGGTACAGATTGGGATGACTGGTATTCCTTAAAAATTTGATTTTCCTAGGAAATTATATTTTGTTTAAATAATGATGGGCAATAATATATACTAGGGCTATTGTTTTCACATTTATTAATGAATTAGGATTACAAGAAATACTCTAGAACTATATTACACGCAGTATAAACAATGTTTAGCTGTTTTAACCAGTTAATTGCATTACATAAAACCATTATTTTTATTCTGTTGACATTTCATGGAAATGGAATTTATTGAATTTTCCTCATTTACACTAGAGTATGTTTCTTCTTCTTACATAAGGTTGAATTTTCATCAGAACATTACAAATGTCTGTTTGTCTTTCTTTGTATTAAAGGGGTATGTTTCTTTAGAAACTGCCAGCTTAGGATATGGTGTTACTCTGAATGTGATTCCTGTCAGACTACAGTGAGCACAGGTAATGGATATTGTCATAAATGACACTCACTTCATTAGAATCTGTCAAAATGGGCTGGGTAAATTATGGCCCTTGGAAAGAGCACAATCCTGCATTGTATTGGGGAAGCACATTTTTAAGGAATTCCTGAGTTGGTGTTTATTACAACCTGCCACATCATTTCCATTTTCTGTGTTTCATTAAATTTGCTATCTGGGTGTAATCACAAGAATGAAATGGAAAATGTAATGTAAACTCTCTTTAAACCCCCCTAAACAAAAAACAAAATGAACCAAATCACCCCCCTAAACAAAATGAACCAAATCATTCATTCAATCAAGGCAAGTTGAGCACCTGCTATACACCAACCTTCAGGGATAAAATAAAACAGTTTTTTTGAGTAGATCACAGCGCAGCGGAGATCACAAATGGACAAAACTAATCCTAATATGATGCTGTTGTAGAGGTGATGATAGAGACTTCAGAGGTGGAGAGGAAGATTCTCTTGATGGGGGTGAGAGAGTTAGTCATAGGAGTCTACAGTTTAGGTACTGGCCATGTTGGGGAGAGACTGTGAGTCACAGCTTCCAGTGCAATTGGAATTCTGGGGCTGGTGCTGAGTTAGTTGTCCTTTGGCATTTTTGTGGGCTGCACACATTACATGGGTGGAATTTAATGTCATCTTAACTCACCAGAGAAAGTTTGTGGGCCTAGAGGTTTGGAAAACAACTTGCTTTGTAATATGCTACATTTTAATGCAAATCTTTCAAATGATTGTGCTGTACTTGCTTAGCTTTGGTGGGATCTATCTCACTGTCTAGAGAAAATGATGTTGATTAAAGTTATGGGTTGATGACTTTATTTAAAAAATCTCCTCTAGTCTGTTGACAGCATTCATACTTCCTAAAACAGGGTGCACAATACTGAATTTTATATGCATAAAAAATTATTAATTTTGACATCTATTTTGAACGCTTTGGATTATTTATTTGGCTTAGTGCCCAGTAAAAGCAGGGAAGTGACTCGGACATCAACCACAAAACGCACCAGTCACCCCTTTCCACTGGATAGACATCTGGAATGGTATATGAGGAATAGACACTGCAGGCGGACATTTAATTAAATGGTGGTAGTCAGACTGGAGGGAAGTGTGGTGAGTCTCTCAGCATAAAGGGAATAGTGAGTCCCTGAAACAAAAATTGTTAATTTTGTTTTGTTTTGTTTTATAATGATGCTTTATGGCTTGAAACATTTTAACTATAAAATATAAACTATGAACTCATAATGGCATTAAGTCCAGAGAGTAGTTTTTATGGTAACAATTTATGATGCATCCATGTGTGTTCTTTAGAGGGGAAAAGTCTCCAACATATACTTTGCAATTTGCAAAAGAAAAAAATTCTGTCTTGAGTCTTTAGAATCTGAGTAAATACAGCAATTGCAAGGATTTCATTGAGTCATCTAGTATGCTAATCTGGATTTGTAGACATTATTCCATAGTTAATGACACTGGCAAGAATAACGTCCTGTTAATTTTTTTTTTTTAAATTTTCATCCACAAGCTGTCACTAAGTTGGTGTTGGCATCATGCGGGCAGAGTTAGGAAAGCCAGGGTTGGAAATCTAGGTTCCCTGTGCCTGAAGTTGTTCGTATAGGAGTTTCTTGACCAAATAGCTGTAACTCTTCAACATCACGACACCTCTGTGCCTGCTTTATGACGAGCTACTCACTCACACCTGCCAGCTCAGGTACAGGGATAGCCATTTCTGGGAGGGGGAGGTGCTCAGCCAATAGTCTACTGGCTTATAGACATGAACACCATGGCACAAAGGAGTTAGAACATTTCTCCTCCAAACCACACAAGCATAATCATTGTTAGAGATAAGAAGAGTGAGTTTCCTTTTCATACTCCAGAGGTCATTCTCAATTCGGCAATGATGATTGTAGATGGTGGAAGCATCCTTTCTCTGGACCCATCTCTGCTAGTAGGGAGGACAAGAGTTCTCCTGTCTGCTATGGCATCTCTGATGTGAAGGCATGCAGCTGCTCTTCGAATGCCAGACATCGGGGAGCCTGAACTCCCAGTACTGGTTTTCAGGTATGATCATGCTATTGTCTGAGCTCCATCTGTGGTTATATTAATTCATCTAATGGATAGTAAAACTCTGTCAGGCTGCCTCACTATGCAAATGTTATAGAATAAGAGTTTCTGTTTCTAAAAGTTATGTCTAATAGTAAACAAGACAGTCTGTAAGAAGATAGAAAACCTGGGTTAAAATAAACCAGAAGTAGGTGACAAAGAGAAGACAAAGATAAAGATGTATGATAAAGCCAGGAATAAGACTATAATAAAAAGAGCCACAGAGCTCTACGTATTAGCTACAGTATGGGAGGGGAACAAATTTGGTTCTCAGCTTTCCAGAAGCCAACTTGGAGGGAGAAACACAATCAGTTGCACAGTTTACAGGGTCCATAAGATAATGAACAGTGTTTCTCAGGAGCAACACAACTATTCCTTATTTTAAGGTGGAAAAAGTTACTGGTTTTGATAAGAAAGTAGCATTTAATTCACAAGGATCGGGATAATTGACTTTGAAGAAGAAACATTTCATGTTGGGTTTCCTTAACCTTGCTTACCAGATTTACATTATGAGTAATCATATTCCAGATGCTTTTCCCATTAGAATATTCTTATATTTATAAGGATATTTTGTGGGGGTCAATGTGAGATTTTTAATAAAATAAAGCATTTGTATTTTTTTGCATATCAATAACTTAGGTTTGTTTGCTTGTTTGTTTCGGTGTTTTTTGTTTTCTGCTACTGAGCAATTTTTGTCAAATCAACTGGTAAAGGGATGCTTAGTAAACTAAACTGCATTTGGGTATCCAAAATTTGCTTTTGAGAAGAGGACAAGCCTTGTCTTTAAGATACACAAAGTAAAATTTTAAGGAGTCTTTGGCTATAAGGACATTATCAATAAAACTTGAAAATGCCTCAGTCCTTCCCACTTTGACCTAATTACATGGCAAAAGGGATTTGGAAAAGTAATGGCTACAGTGGAAATAAGGGAGAAATAATCCCTTGACTTGATCTGCAATAGGCATTCTCAGGACAGGAGGAAGCAAAATCGACTAAACTTAGTATACTGTATCCTGCTAAGACACAAATTAGCAGTATTGGTAAAAACTTCCCTCAGGTTTATCCAACATACCATACTGTGTAATAAACTATTATTCATAAACAGGGAAAGTGGTTCTTTTATTCCTCTGTAATCTTGGTGGGATTACACTGGATTTTCTATCGATCCTGGCATTTAGGTCCTCCCAAATGATTAGCTGTGCCATGGAGTGTATAGAACATTTAATAATTACATAATTAAGTTAAAAATTAGACCTCATGTCAAAGAAAATAAAATATTGGGCATTTTTGCAAGGAATTTAACACAAGCCATGGGACTTTGGATCAAGGTGATGTCTAATAATTTTGTGTCCACTTCATTGTGTATTGTAAATCTCATGAAATGGCCTCAAAGATGTGTAAAAAACAAGAACTCTCTGATAGCCTTGGAAAAGAAGAAAAAGTTGTACAAGCAAATTAGAAAATCTGGGAAATTCTTCAAATCTATGGAGAAATAGGACCGCAGGAAACTAGCCCAAAATATATTCAGGAGAAATTCTGTGTTGGGAACCATTCTGAGGAAGGACCAAGGCCAGAGTCATCTGGTGAAAAGGAGATGGAAGGAGAGGGAGTGGGATGTGCACCTGTTTGAGCTGAGCGGTGCATAGAGTGGCATTTTCTCCCAGGTAGTAAGAAGTGGAACACTGGGGCCAGAGAATTGGCTCCTGCTCCAGGCAGTTGGCAGCCTCTAGGGGAGACAGGGAACCCCCAACCTAGAAGATAAACTCCCAACATATTCCACCAGACCACACATCCTCCCTCTTCCCCACAACCACCAGAGGCAGCCTACAGGAAACGGTGTTAGCATCCACTGGCAAATGGATGCTTAAGGAATCCATTTAGAAAGAGAAGACAATCGAGACTCAGCATCGTGGAAGTGGAGTACCAAACTCAACATTAGAGAGTTAACAGCCAGAAAAACAGAGCTCCTAAAGGAAACAAGGATATGTTAAAGTACAGTTAACTACTATCCTTAGATAATGTTAAGAAAACTATTATATTATGGAAAGGAAACAATTAGATATTTTGGACATTCAAATTTTGATTGCAAAATAATATATTGGCTGAGGAGCAGGGTGGTTCTATCAGAACACAATGGACGTGGTTCTATCAGAACACAGTGGAAAAGGACTTAGAAACGGGAAGTATGGTGGAAAATAGAGACAGAAAAACCTAAGGTATATCCATGAGTAGGAGAGAGCCAAGGGAATGGAAAGAAGACCACAATCAAATAAACACTTGAAGAAAACCTCCCAGACTTGGAGAAATACTCCCATCTTCAGATGAAAAACGAGTCCAGAGAATATCAGTTGGGATGAAAAACACAAGCATATACACAATCCAGACACATTGTGCCAAAATTTAAGAACTTTGGGAATTAAGGGGAGATATCCAGAAAACATCCATAATGCAAAAATCAGATAATCCATTTTTTGTTTATGACAGTAGGATTGACTTTCCACTAGTAATACTAGGTATTAGGAGAAGGACAGGGACTCTGTAAAGCCCCCCCAAAACCATGAATTTTAATCGAGAATATTGAACCCACCTAAACTGACTGTGTTTCAAATGTGAGAGCAAAATAGAAATACCTGTTCAGGCACAACAGAGTTACTACCCATGACACTCTTTGAATTAATTAATCCAGGGTATACCTAGCAAAGCAATTATAACCACAAAAATAAGAATCTAACAAAGAGGAAACCATGAGAGCCAAGAAACGGGGATGAGCAAAGTAGTAAAACTTGGACTAAGTCTAATTTTAATTTAAAGAAAAAGTTTGACCAGGTAAGACAGCCACATAGTTCAAAATGCAAATTGCATAAATGGGTATTTATAAATCTTTCTCACCCACTTTCCCCAATCAGTAGGTGTCTCCTCAGAAGAAACCAGTGTTATCAGTTCTTGGGACTCTTTTTAGAGATATTTTACATATATACAAGCAAATTTGTGTCTGTATGCATATATTCACTTCCACTTTTAAAATTAGATGGCAGTATACCATATGCACTATTTTGAACCTTTTAAAATTCTTCTTTTTAAAATGAACATTGTGAAGTACACAGTTGTTAAGGTTCTGTTTCTTTTGTTTGTTTGTTTGGGGCAAGGATATAGATACTCATTATCCTAGACATAGAGAAGAAATTTGTTTAATTCATTCAAATAGCTTAATTTATTTGACTATAAAATTGTGAACTTAAAAAAAATATATGTTGGAAGAATGAAATAAGAGCTATTACTTCCAATGCACAAGAGAAGATATAATAAAATGGAATAAGGAAAATGTGGCCATTCCGACAAAAGGCAGGATCGGAAAAACAATAAATAAGAAAAAAGCATGATAAATGGGAAACAAAATAAGATAGCAGAAAAATCTAAATATTAAAAATTGCATTAAATGTGTATAATGAAATAAATCCATTTATTAAAAATGTAGACTCTGAGATGTGTTTAAAAAACAATAGCTAAATGCTTTTTTATAAAAGAATATTTAAAATCACACAGAAGGACTGAAAATAAATGGGTGACTAAACATGGATCATGCAAGGGTCAACTAAAAGAAAGATGATGGAAAAAAATTAATATAAGAAAAATAAAATTTAGAGCCCAATATATTAAACTGGGCAAAATAGATATTTTGCACTGAAAATACTATCAAAAATAGTCATGAACTTGTGTGCACTTAACAACAATAGCTGTGAAATGTATTGAGAAAAACAAGAATACAAGGAAAAACTGGTACGACTGCAATTATAAACCTTTAACCTGCCTTTTTCATTGATCTGCAGATAAAAATGGCAAAATACACGTTAGGATATGGAAGATTAGATTAATATAATTAAAACCTTAATAGATATATACAGTGCTCCCAAAAGATAATACATATTCATTTTCAACACTCATGGAACACTTACAAAAATTAAGTATTAGTACACACACACACACACACACACACACACACACACACACACACACACACACACAAAACCTCAATAAATTCCAAAAAGCAGAAATCATTATTTTATTTTCTCTGACCTCAATGCAATAAAATTATAAATTTACCACAAGAAAAGCAGCCAAACCACACCAAATTTATCCATTTGGAATTTTAAAACACGCTTTTTGGATTGAAGAAGCATTCAGGCTGAAATTGCCAATTACTTGGAAATGAAAGATTTAGGAGAACTGCATATCAAAACTTGTCGGATTTTGCCAAAGAAGTGTTAAGAGAAAACCATATGGCCTTAAAGGCAGGGAAGATTGAAAATAAAAATAAATGAACACATGTTCACCTAAAAAAGTATAAAAGGAGAGCAAAATGACACAAAGGGAAACAAAGATAAGAGCAAAGATGAAGAAATAGAGTAACATCCACAAAACAACAATATATTTCATCAATGTGGCTAAAAGCTCTTTCTTAGAGATGACCAGTAGACTATAACAATTTTTGGTAAATCTGAAACAAATTTAAAAAAGTAAATATCAGAAACAAATTAGAAAGAATGACAGATATAAAAAAGATTACAGATTATGATTTTATAATAACAAAAATTGAAAAATTAGATGCAATGGATAATTTTAAAATAAAATCCAAATTCCTGAGAGAAAATAGAAAAACTGAATAGACCATTATTCATAGAAAAATTTGAAAAGACAGCCAACTGTAATCTTAGAAAGATAACAGGCTTGGATATTTTTCTATATGAATTCTAACACATATTCAAGAAGATATGTATTTCCTATGTAATATTAACTGTTCTGGAGCATAGAGATATAAAGATTTCTAAAAGACTAGTAGAATACTCATACAAAGCACCACAGATAACAGAAAAATAAAATTATACTCCAGTCTTATGGACCAAATGCTAAAATCCTAAATATGCTATATTCATAAATATTAATATGTTAATATTATATTAATTTTAATGCATTATTTTATTTTATTATATTATATTATATCCAGCAGAGTTTTTTCTTCTTCTTTGGTTAGTACATTTTGACCAAGAGTGGTTTTTCCTCAAAATGAAAGAATGGTTTAAACCTTAGTCATTAACAGATTAAAGTCAGTTATTAACAGATTCTAGAATGATCTCAATAGCTGTCATGATGCATGTGATAAAATTCAACATAGAATACTACTACAAATTTTTTTAGCACATGAGGCCTATATGGAAAATTTCTTAATGAGTATTATCAACCAGCATCCTACTAGCCTTAATATATTACACTGAAATGAAGAAGGGATAATAGATTCACATAATAATATTAATATTAAATTGGAATACCTAGTCAATTCAATAAGAAAAGAAAAAGAAATAAGTGGTATAAAGACTATAAAGGAAGCTACAAGGATGTAATTACTTGAAGAAATTATGATCACTCTAAACATTTAAGAGAACCAACTCAAAAACTAATGGAACCAAAAGGTGAGATCAGCAAGGTGGATATAAGTCAAAATATATTCAATAAAGTTGATGTAATAAATGTATATCCAACTACATGCTTCGCAAATAGAAAACATATCTTCTTTTTTTTTTTTTTTTCCTTTTTGTCTTTTTTCGTGACCAGCAACAGGATCGCAACCCTCGGTGTTGCGCCCGCACCTCGCTCAGCCAGTGAGCGGCCAGTCTGTATGTGGGATCCGAACCCTCGGCGGGAGCGCCACTGCACTCCCAAGCGGCGCACTGTAGCAGTGTGCCACCAGGCCGGCCCCATATCTTCTTTTTTTTAAAAAAAAAAAACCATGGGACACTTCCAAAAATTTACTACATGTATTAGTTTACAAGGAAAAGTCAGTACATTTCCCATATTAGACCTATATATTACATTTTATCACAATGCAATAAAATTATAAATGTGTAACAAAAGTAGTAATTAAATGAATCTACCTGAAAGGGATGGCCCGCAGTCACAAAGAATTACACCAAGAGACAGATACTCAGCCAGAATGTATAGTGGAGGGCTTCAGGGGTGAGCAGGTGGGCTGCCCTCTCAAAGCAGGAGCAGCCGCATGCAGAACTAGGGAGTCCCTTATATGTCCTAATAGGTTGAGCTGTCTCATGGTCACTGGATGAGAGGACCAAGTGAGAGTTTAAGCTGAGCTGGGACTTTCCTATAGGTGGGGAAAATCCCGTGCATGGGAAGTTGACGTGGTGGTGAGGGAGAAGGGGGCGGGGGGGGTGTCTTTTGTGGTTCTAGGAAAATGTGAAACTTTCTGCAGCCATCTTGGGTGTTCTTCCTGTCCACCTGCCACCATTTTAGACCAACATTGGCCATAACATAATCAGCTAACACTACCCATTTGTAAATTGAAATAAGCCTCTCTCCTAAGCCAATAATTATTGGATCCAAGAAGAAATAAATCTGTGATTGCAAATTATCTAGAAAATAATGAAAATGAAAAAACTTTTTAAAAGCCCTATGTTATACTTGCCCAAGATGACTACAGCCTAAGCTGTAGTTAGAGAAAACTTCATAAGAAAGAATGAATAGAAGTGAACCAAACAATCAACTCAGGACATTAGTAAAGCAAAATATACATAAAGAAATCAGAAGAAAAAATTAATATAAACAAATGCAGAATTTAGTTCATTAGAAGAGCTGAAAACTTTTGAATAGTTAAATTTAAATGTAGTTATTTGGGAAAAGCAATAATAAAATGGATAAACTTCTAGTTAGTTTCAGCAAGAAAGAAATGTTCACAAATTAGGAATAACAAAGTGGAAAAACAGGTACTACTGATAAAGTAACTCTTGGTTAGCAGGATTTGTCTTAGTTTGTAATCACCTGTGTATTTCCTGTCTGGAAGCTCGTAGGATTAGTTCTAGTTTTTGTGTTTTGGAAATTTTTCCTGTATGTGAGGTGAATCTCCTCAGACTGTGTATAGAGATCTGACTTCAGCTCGGAAAAGTTTCCTTCTGTTACAGCTACAAACACTGGTTACGTGGTGTGGGAATTGTTCTCTGATCTCCATGTCTGGTATTTTCTCTCATTGCTTTAATTTCCTTATCCTTTTCATCAGAATTCTGAGAGAAGCTTTAATATTTACCTATTCCTTATGCAGTTCAGATTTGTGAGTGTTCTGTTCTTTTTCTTCCTGCTTCTGTGTTTTTAACTTCCCGTGGTGTTGTAACTGTCCTTGCTTCTAAACTCTCCCACCGCTGCTCCCTTTTGGTAGGAGTCTGTTACTTCGTCAATCCACTTTTATCCCTTCTGCCATTGTGTTTATTTGCCTTGAATCAAATGAGCAAAACCAGGAATCTGTCTAATTCGAAGTGTGCTTTCCCCTACCTTTTGGTTAGTATACTATTTTGCTTTCTCTGCACAAAAGCACTCACATTTCTAACAAATTTGGCATTTATGACTAATTTCTCTGTCAGCCACTGGAGAGAGGAAACTAACTAAAAGGTAGATGAGGTACTAGAGTCTAACAACGTTCCTGAAAATGTGAGAACAGACGACTTTCTAACAGTCCTGTGAGGAGACTGGATCAAGATATCGAGTGCTGCATTCCAGTCTAGTGTAATAATTGATGTTTATGCTAATAAAGGAGGCAACAAGAAAAGATTTTCTTGATCCACATAATATATAGAGGGTAAATTTTCTTCATATGGAAAGTTCATTTTTGTAGCACAGTTAATTCTAATTATCCTAGAAAAGCAGAGCATTGTTATATAGAGGAAGATTAAATCACATTAATGACTTAATATTTGCCAAGGGCACCAAAAACATTTTTGTTCAAATTTACATACTCCAGATTTTATGATTTTCTCCATTCTCACCCGGTGTAAAGTGGAATTATTTCTACCTTCAGTAGATATAATGAGCAAGTATTGCCATATGTTGGTTTCATGGACAGTCAAGTAAATGTTGCTTCTGAATATGACTTTTTAAGAAATTAATTAAATGATTAAAATTGTATATATGTATACAAATAAAAATTGTGCATATTTATTGTATACATGTTTTGATACATGTATACATTGTGGAATGGCTAATGCTACCTAATTAACATATGCATTATCTCACATACTTATCATTTTTTGTGTGTGGTGAGAACACTTAAAATCTACTCTAACGATTTTTAAAAATACAGTACATTGTTATTAACAGTATTCACCATATTGTACAATAGATCTCTTGAAATTACTCCTCCCATCTAACTGAAATTTTGTATCCTTTGACCAACATCTCTCCCCCCTCACCACCTTGATCATTAATTTTTATTCAATGGTTTGTCAGCTTTAGTGCTTGGGTACTTTAGTGCTTAGGAATTCCTACATATGACTTTCTAGAGAAGCCATTTGTGTAATGTCAAAAGGGTGGGTTTGTTTATAATATGAAGTTGCCATATTACTACAATTAAACAAAAAGTGCATAGAATGACACTTGGTTTATCTAGCACCGTTGGGCAAAATACTTTATGAATAAATTCAATCTTCATAGCCACCAGCTGTCACGGAAAGAGGTCAGACTTTCGAGCTAAGATGTGCCAGGTACATTACCAAGTGACTTTCATAGAATATCTTCTTTAACTCTCACAACAACAACCCTATATTAGTTATAAGTGTTTTCAGCTCCTAGGACCCTAATGCCATACCAATAGTTGCCTTAACTAATAGTGCTGGTACAGTGCTTTAGTGACACCATCAAAGATCCAGCCTCCCTTTCTTCTCCTCTTTGTGTGTTGGCTGTTTCTCTTGTGGTTACAAAATGGCTATTGCAGCTTTAAACCCCACACCGAGGTCCCAGGAAGAAAAGGGAGAAGAGGAATGAGATAACCTAGGTCCTATTAATCAAGAATGCAATGTTTCCCCTCTATTTGTTTTATGCATGGAAAAAGTTCAGATTGAGATAGGCTAAATTGCTGGACCAGAATCACCAGCTCTAAGTCTATTTGTTTTATGCATGGAAAAAGTTCAGATTGAGATAGGCTAAATTGCTGGACCAGAATCACCAGCTCTAAGTCTATTTGTTTTATGCATGGAAAAAGTTCAGATTGAGATAGGCTAAATTGCTGGACCAGAATCACCAGCTCTAAGTCTATTTGTTTTATGCATGGAAAAAGTTCAGATTGAGATAGGCTAAATTGCTGGACCAGAATCACCAGCTCTAAGGTGGCAGAGTTAGTGTGTCAGCCAAGGTCTGGTTGCTCATGTTCCTGGCTGTTATGCAGTAACCCGGGGTCGTTTTATGAAGGACACTGGGTAATGTGAGTGACATCTATGGTGATGGTTACATGAGGAATCTAGTCTTGTGTGAAAACAGTACACTTCAGTTTGAAGTAGTTTCTAGTTTTTTGAGAAGTGAAGTAAAATATGAAGTTTCCTTACTTATCATCCTGATGGAATAAATAATTCCCGATAATGTAAGGCAAAACTTTGTTACAGATTTTCTGGGGCTAAATTAAAGCGCTAAAACTTTCTTATAATTTACCTCTATTTGGACACCAAGAAAATGCCAAAACTAACAGACGCGACGGGCTCGGTTAGGTTTAAAAGGAAGCTGCCTAGGTGATGTGGGTGGGTGTCATTTGGAAGGTGAGTTATATGGGGAAGTGTTGGGCTGCCCTCTTGCTGCCAGTCTCTGAAATCCCTGTCCGCTGAGAGGCAGTTCTGACCATTCCTGAGGTTTTCTGCTTGCCTGGTCCTCCTTTGCATCCCGTTCCTGTTTTGCTTTCCTCTGCTGCTCATCTTTCACTTCCTCTTCCCTCCCTTGGAAAGAGTGTTGAAACAACATTTCATTATTTGGTGCCACAAAGCAAGAGCAGCATCCCCACTTTGGATTGTTTCTGTCCTGGCAGGAGAAATGGTTTCAGTAAGTTTTTCCATTTCCCATGCGTTAGGTTTGCTGTCAGGTACCCGTCCAGATCTGTCCACCAGTGTAAGAGAAGAGTTGGACTCTGTGCCTCTCACCGTTTCAGAGCAGTCGGGGCAGGGACCCTGGCTGAAGGACATTCTGCAAGGTTAGCTTTTAAGTTTTCCCCTGGAGGATGAGGAGGTTTCTCTTTCCTTTTCAGAACATGTTCACATGTTCACAAAATTCAGAACTTGGCTCTAACTGCTCATCGTGGTTCTCGTTTACTTTTTGTCTACTTTGTAAGAGTTACTGTGGTCTGGTTTTGTTTTAATTAAGACAAACCCATGTCTCCTAAACACCCATTGTTCTCCACAAGAAAGAAACAAAAGGAATAGTTTTGCTTGGCTGCTTGAGGATGGAGAAATGGCTCCTATTTCAGAATATGGATCATCTCAGATGGATGAGGGTAGCGGGGGGTGTAGCAGCCATCAGATCTGGCAGATCCAGACTTCCTGGCACCAGAGTGGCAGCACTCAGCAAGTGCCTGCTTGGCGTCTTCTGGAATCGTTTTGGTGTGGAAGAAAGACCTTGTACAACATTCCTCATATGTCATTCCCCTTAATCAAACCATTTCTTCAGCTTCCCTTTCTCTCCTGACCTCTTCTCCCATGTCTGAGAAGACAAAAGCAAACATCCCCCTTCATTCTAAAGGGGATAGTGCATCAAAGGTGCACTGGTCATTTATTCAGTGTCTGCTCTAAGGGGCCTGTGGGGAAAGCAGTAGTTTGCCTTCAGGGAACTATAGTCTAGTAGGGGGAGAAGGATCGCGTATAACTAGAAACAGACTGTTGATTCAAGATTGGTTACATCGGGCCGGCCCCGTGGTGCACTCGGGAGAGTGCAGCGCTTGGGAGCGCAGCGGTGCTCCCGCCGTGGGTTCGGATCCTATATAGGGATGGCCGGTGCGCTCACTGGCTGAGCGTGGGGTGGGCGACACCACACCAAGGGTTGCGATCCCCTTACCGGTCACAAAAAAAAAAAAGATTGGTTACATCTTCATTATCATCAACATCGTCGTCATGCATTGATCACTGGGGATACAAACAGGTATGAAACACAGCGGGCACTTGTGACTTCATGTACCTAAGAAATAATTAATGGTGTGGAGTGGTTCATATTAATGTTAAATGAATGAAATGATCTATATGTGCGACAGAACTTCTGAAGAGGAGTGGCCTGGGTGTCGAGCTTGAAAGAAAACGAGGACAGGAATTTTTTGGCTGGGGAGTGTAGCATGTTAGGTTTTCCTGGGAGCAGACTCAGAGGAGTTTAGCATGCAAGATGTTTATTTGGGAGTTCCCTTTGGATTGACACCCATGAGAGTAAGCAAAGGAAGCAGAATGGATAGAGGAGAAATCGAGCTGCAATGCAGATCCGACGTCAGCCCTGGCCCACCACACAGGGAATTCTAGAGAAGAGTGTAGCATTTAGAGTTGCCTTTAGTTGGACTAAGATGGCCAGGCCTTTATATCCCTGCTTTGAATAGTCATCGCACATGTCCACAAGTGTAAGAGAAGGGATGGATGCTGTCCCTCTCACCATTTCAGAGCAGTCGTGGAAGTAACCCTGGCTGCAGGACATGCTCCAAGCTAGCCTTTAACTTTCCCACTGGGCAGGGATATGAACCTAAGGGAGATGTCCTCCTGCAGCTGAGTTAATCCTTGAAAAGACTAGAACTTCATGGAAGGGGATTCTGGGCGGTTATCAGCGTGTCACCATAGGGAGAATGGCATAAGCAAATGCACGCGGAGCCGTCCCAATGAGCAGAACAGCTGAACTGCAGTGGCTGTTACATGTGGAAGCATAGAAAGAAGAAGTGTTGGGGGTGTTGGAGGAGGCAGAAGATGGGGGCCCTTGACTGCCAAGTTGAGGACTTTGAGCTTTGTTCTGGTGGACATTAGGAATATACTAAATAGTTTGAGCAGCAGGTAGGTGTGACAGGTGTGAAATTATGTTTAAAAGGGATGCACATCTGTCTTAGATATGTAAGATAAATAGTAGTGGCAAGAGATGCAAGGCAGGAGGACGGCTGTGGACGAGTAGTTCGTGAAAGAGGATATTGTGGTTGGTGGAACGAGACCTTGGTTGCAAGTGAGAATCGTGGAGTGCTCAGCCAAGCTCTCTGTCACTGAATTGCCTGTGTACCTCTTCCTCTTGGACCTCTTTTTTTACCATCTGTAAAAATGAGAAGCCTGAAAGTCCCTTTCCAGCTCTAATAATTTGTGATTCCATGTTAAAGTTATCTGTTCAGTTGTGTTCCTTAAATCGTGTCTTCAGGAAAAGATGTTGTAGCCTAGGTTAGTGTAAAACCAGACTTCTGGAAACTTTGGTTTGGATATTTGTATGTTAATTGGTTCCTCCATTCTCATGGCCTTCCAGATCCCATATTTATGGATTCAAGCTGAACGAGAATCATGTATCAGCTATTACAAGCCTGAAGGTTTTGTTTTTTAATCAATTACAACATATCCGGTAACTCAATTCAGCTCTACAAAAGAAAGAATTAGCTTTCCTTATTGCGCAGAGATGGAATGTCTTCACTTAAGCTTCTGTTTGAAGAGTAATGAAAAGAGGATTAACACTGGTGATAAACAAATGAGCCAGTTTGAGCCCATACTTGCCACAGACTTCAGTATATGTCTTTCTACTTTGTGAGTTCTGTGCCATAGCTTGGGATCATGCCCACGACCAACAGCTAATGCAGGGAAGAACAAAATAAGACAGTAAACAAAAGAGATAAATCCTCCGATCAGAACTTCGGGAAATTTTTCCATATTGGAGAAATTTTAATTCCTTGATTCATTGACTCATTTGTTACTTTTCTCCAAATCTATTTATTATTAAAAGTATTACCTCTATGCATTTGTTTGTTCATTAACTAAATTGTTAAATCATGCATTCATTCAGGAAATATTTTTATTAAGTGTCTCTTGTATGTCAGGTACCATGCTAACTGCTGGATTACAATACACTGGCAGGTAAAACCAGATCAAATCCCAAATTTTATGGAGCTTACAGTCTAGTTGATGAGACAGACACTAATGAGATAGTCACATGGTTCGCTCTATAATTACAGGCTGAAGTCAGGCAAGGTTTCTCTGAGGAAGTCACAGTCAAGCTTAGAACTGAAGGATGAAAACTCAGTGGACTAAGTTAACTAGGTGAGATTGGATTGGAACTTGCAGTCATTGATGAAAATAATTTAAAGGTTATTAAAATTTTGGCATTTTATATTATTATGGACAATAAGAAAAACCAATATACTGATTTAGCCAGGTGCTGGAGGTCATTCAATAGGTTAGAAGCAGAGCCAAATTTACAATTAGCCCTGAAATTAAGTCTCATATGACAGGGAGGTAGAATAATTCTGCGTGGAGCCTCGTTGGCTGCTGTGGGTCAACAATATTTGGAAGCTTCTGATCCAGGTAAATCAACAAAACTAAAAGGATACACCAAACATAAACCTGTGAGTGTTTGTGCTTTTCTCTGATGTAGATATTCTACAAGTTTGGGTCCTTTTGAAGAAGGTGGGAGGCTGTGGCAGGAAGTTCACCGCGCATGGTGTGGAGACTGGTATCCTCAGAAAACTGCAATGCAAACCACACCCCTTTGGTGCAGCATCTTTAATAAATGCAGAGGTGATATTCTCTTTTGGGGATTGCTGTCTAATCCATATCACCTAACCCTAGGTGTAAGAATATTTTTCATAGTGTCCAGGTGAGGAGTGAGACTCTACCCACCCAAGAAGAATCCGCCCACAGTATTTTGGGGACAAATACAAGCCTAGAATAGATCACTCCTTATACAAGGAGTCAAAATCATCAGTAATAACATGAGAAATGTGAAAAGATTCTGCTTCCTAACAAAAAACTATATCCAAAGAGGTTCAAAGAGAATATTTAGAAGGTAATTTATTGCAGGAAACAAATACATTTAAATATCATTTTCTTAAACTATTGATGAAATTGGAGAAAATATTGAGTGCATGAAAACAATAAAATGAGATGAAAAGGGGGATTAAAAATTAAGGAAAGAATGTGAACAAATGTGGCAGTAGCAGGATCTATTTAGCATCAGAAGCAAAGAGCAAAATCGACATTGTAAAAAAATGGAGTCAATGACATGGGATGCAGAGAAATAAAAAAGGCTGAAAAGAGAAGATGCCCTGTTTTGTTTATATTTCCTCTAATTTCTGTTATTTTTGGTTTATTCCTTTATCATATTTGTATTTTTGGGGATAGCCTCAGCATTTTCTTTATTTTTAGTACCTTGCTATCATTATAGACCCTATATGCTTGAATTCATTCTCCCTGTGATTTTGAAAGTTTAAATGGTCTTAAAAAATCCCTTACTGGATATTTTCAAAGTTGGTCAAATACCTGATTAAATCAAATAAGTGATCAAATGATCTGCAGTTATATTACATATCCATATGTTTGTGTGTATGTGCGTGTATGTTTATGTACACAAACATGCACACACGTAAACTTTCTTTTCCAAGAAAAATGTTTGCTTTGCTTTCAACTTTGTCACTGTATTTCCAACAGTTATTTATACCATGTATGTCTAACAGAACTTTCTGTAATTATGGAAATTTTCTATATTTGCACTGTCTAATACAGTAGCCACATGTGCATAATCAGTGCTTAAAATACGGCCAGTAAAAGTTTAAGGTCATGTTATGAAGGCAGATAAGAATCTGACTTGCGTGATGCACCTCTCTAGAAGTTACCATGTTCTTTTAATTCTATTTACAATCCACTAGAGTTTGCATAAACATTTCCCCTTTTCTTCACCCGCCCCCCACCACACACTGAAATTATAGAGACTGTTTGCTCATATGCTTACTGTTTAGGTTTGCTAAACTCAGCTGGAGTGATGCCCTCTCTGAGAAACATCCTCTGACTTCCCAGGCCGAGGAGTCATTGTCCTTCCGTGTTCTTTCAGCACTTAATGCCAACTCACAGTCATGAGTTGTCCTTTATCTCCCAACTAGGTTAACCTTTTTTTCTTCTTGTATATTAAATTTCTTTCTTTTTTTTATTTTGAAACATAATCGACTATACATATTTGTGGGGTACAGAGTATACTTTTGTATACTACGTGATGTTCAGGATAAGGATAATGAGCATGTTCATCATTACAAAATGTAATCATTCTTTGTATCCATTAACCATTTCTCCCTGGTCCCCTTTCCCCGCCCCCCTTCCCGCCTTTAGTAACCACAGTTATGTTCTTTCCCAAAAGTTCACCGTATTATTTTGATTGTTCGTTTGTTCACTCATTCTTTTCTTTCTTCCTTCCTTCCTTCTTTTATTTATTTTTTAGTTCCCACATATGAGTGAGGACATGCAGTATTTCTCCTTCTGTGCCTGGCTTATTTCACTTAACATAATATTCTCCAGGCTCATCCATGTTGCTGCAAATGGCAGAATTTCATTCTTTTTTATGGTTGAGTAGTATTCTGTTGTGTGTATATACTACATTGTCCTTATCCAGCCATCCATGGATGGACGTTTAGGTTGGGTCCATATCTTGGCTGTTGTAAATGGAGCTGCAATAAACATGGGAGTGGAGGTTTCCCTTTGACGTGATGATTTCCATTCCATTGGGTATACACCCAGTAGTGGGATTACTGGATCATATGGCAGTTCTATCTGTAGTTGTTTGAGAAACTTCCACATTGTTTTCCATAATGGATGTATAAATTTATATTCCCATCAACAGTGTAGAAAGTTTCCCCTTTCTCTGCATCCTCGCCAGCATTTGTTATCCTCTGTCTTTTTTATATTGGCCAGTCTAACTGGGGTGAGATGATATCTCAATGTGATTTTGATTTGCATTTCCCTGATGATTAGTGATGTTGAGCATTTTTTCATGTACCTGTTGGCCATTTGTATTTCTCCTTTTGAGAAATGTCTATTCAGCTCCTTTGCCTGTTTTAAAATCAGATTATTTGGGTTTTTTGCTGTTAAGTTGTCTGAGTTCCTTGTGTATTCTGGGTATA
Source organism: Galeopterus variegatus (assembly GCF_000696425.1). Classification (NCBI taxonomy): domain Eukaryota; kingdom Metazoa; phylum Chordata; class Mammalia; order Dermoptera; family Cynocephalidae; genus Galeopterus; species Galeopterus variegatus. Next base: position 146,380 of record NW_007731144.1, on the reverse strand, counting down.
ACTCTTTTGCCAGATGTATAGTTTGCAAATATTTTCTCCCATTCCGTAGGTTGTCTTTTCACTCTATTGACTGTTTCCTTTGTAGTGCAGAAGTTTAGTTTGATATAATCCCATTTGTTTATTTTTTTCTTTTTTAGTGAATTCATTTATCAGACCTCAAAAGCACAAACAACAAAAGAAAAAAAAAAGCCTATACTTTTGCAGGTCTGATAAGCTAATTCACTAAATTTGCAGGATACAAAATCAATATACAAAAATCAGTAGTGTTTTTATACATCAACAATGAACTAGTGGAAAAAGAAATCAAGAAAGCAAGCTCATTTATAATGAGTACCAAAAGGATAAAATACCAAGGAATAAATTTAGCCAGGAAGGTCAAAGATCTCTACAATGAGAACTACAAAACACTGCTGAAAGATCTTAAAGAGGACACAAAAAGATGGAAACACATTCCATGCTCTCGGATTGGAAGAATTAACATTGTGAAAATGTCCATACCAGCCAAAGTGACGTACAGATTCAATGCAATCCCCATCAAAATACCAATGATATTCTTCACAGAAATAGAAAAAACAATCCTAACATTCATATGGAAGAGGAAAAGACCCTAAATAGCCAAAGCAATGCTGAGCAAAAAATAAATAAATAAATAAAGCCAGAAGCATTACACTATCTGACTTCAAATGATGCTGCAAAGCTATAGTATCCCAAACAGCATACTACTGGCATAAAAACAGACACGTGGACCAGTGGAACAGAATAAGGAATGCAGAAATCAACCCACATACTTACAGCCAACTGATCTTTGACAAAGGCAGCAAGAACACACAACTGGGGAAAGGACAGCCTCTTCAGTAAATGGTGGTAGGAAAACTGGATATCCATGTGTAGAAGAATGAAACTGGACCCATACACCTTGCAGTATACCAAAATTAACTCAAAAAGATTAAAGACTTAAATATAAGACCTGAAACCATAAAATTCCTAGAAGAAACATAGGTGAAAGACTTCAGGATGTAGGACTGGACAAAGACTTTATGAATAGATTAACCATTTTGAAGGCAGTGACTAAACAGGGCTGGGGGAATGTTGTTGAATGGATAAGTGAATTTTAACTTTGCTTAAGCTGCAAGACCCCAGCTACTTCTCTGGAATACTGGATGGTTCTGGACCTTAACCATTTAGCAGCCATCTGCATGAGGCCAATATTATCTAACTAGGGAGACTCATCTACCATTTTTGTCAAGGAATTGGGATTTTGCTGTCAGCTCTTCCAGTCTTTATGCCACCAGTCTCAGGTGTGCAGAATTTCCTGTCCCAGTTTTCTCTCTTACTAGAGGTGATGCACCACCCACAGGTGGCCTGAGCATGCAGACTGCCAGCCAATCCCAGAAGCAGAGGCATGAGATGGAAACAACACGCTGGCTTCTTTCATTGCTTACTTTAGTAGCTGTCAAATAGTATTTCTGGTGGGAGTTTGTTTAAAGTCTATGCCCCTAAAATGTGGTCTGGGTAATATTCTTAATGAGTTGTTGGCACAAAACCTATGTTTTTCTATGTGAAAATGGCTAACTGTGGATGGGAGTAAATCACTAAGGAAAGTCAAAGAAGAATTTTTTAAAAACTGGATATTATTAAACTTGAAAAACTATGCTTTTTTCCCCTTGGATAGAAAAGTCTAGTGTGGATTGTTAAATATGAATTCTTTGAATATAGTTTGAGATACGTTGAAATTAAGAGCTTTGTAAGACCATTTTGTGTTTGCTAATGGAGGGCAAGAAAGTATACAAGGTCATCTATGGGAACCTGCTTGAAAATGGGGAAAAGCAATTTACCTTTGTAGGGTACTATTTTGCTCCATCATGATGAGTGGAAGTAAAGCAGTTTGCATGATTATGACTTCATCTGAAGGCTCAGGATTGTAATGATGCCTGGTTGGTATATTGGCTTAAAATAGATTTTCGTTTTCACTTTGACCAGTGTAAGTCATTATGAAAGTAAAGAGGCTCGATTGTGTGGACACACAGCCTTCTAGAACGAGTTTCTCAACCTGGCTGCTATTGACATTTTAGGTCAGATAATTCTTTGTTGTGGGGGCATCCTGGGCACTGTAGGATGTTTAACAGCATCCTTGGCCTTTACCCACTAATGCAGCAACATCCTCAATGCCCTAGTTGTAGCAACCCAAAATGTGTCAAGACATCTCCAGATGTTCCCTGGGGGACACAACTATCTGACTGAGAAGCACCATTCTAGAACATTTGTTGAAATGCCTTGGGACTGGAAGTTAATAAGCCATAGCATCAGGCTGCAGGCCATGCTTGATCAGCCTTGAGATGCCCTGAGGCAGTTTCCATAAAAACTGCTCACAAGAATGCCAGCCACGATACAGGCTCCTTGGCAGGCCTTCAGCAGAGAGACCCTGAATTACATTGGGTTTTGAAGGCACAGTGGGACGACTTCTTTGGATCCTGGTTGGGCTGATTTACTTATCAGAATAATTAACATTTAAAACAATTTACACTTGTTATTTTAAAAATCCAGCAGTTTGAAAAAAGTACAAAGAAAACTACAATTCACACTACATCTCACTTTCTAGAAACAACTAGCGTTCATATATGGTAGATAGTATTCTGAACATTTTCATACACATACACAAATAAGGTTTTGGATAGGATAAATAAATAGACAGTTCTATAAAAACTGCTATCATGTGATGCATGTCATTTTAAATTAATTTTATGTGAATTTCATAGATGTGAATTTCATATATGATAGGGAAATGAAATGAAACTGAAGGATTTAGTAAACTTGAGATAAATGTTTCATTACAGCAGAGTAACTTATTGCCTCAAAGATATCTCTAAGTGTATAACAAAAGATTATGGAACATTAGAGGTTGGAGTCATTGTTTTAAAATTTCATGTTTAAATTTTAGTCAGTATTTCTGGACTTTCTTATAACTTTCTTCCAATCATCTCCCGTTTGTTTAAAAATTATATATGCTAATTTAATACAGTATATTTTTCACTCTACAATCCTTATTTTCCTTTTGTTTACTTATGTTCAGTATTTAAATGGATTAAATGCTCACCATGACTTTTTCATGACTTCTACACTCCTGTTTTTAAAACTTTGAATCATTTCCTGGCTGGCTGGATCTTATCATCAACTTTTTAAAAGAAAGGCTCCATTTCCTGAGGTGTTTTGTTTTTGCTTTTGTTTTTCACTTTTGAAAATTTTGGTATTACCTGCATTTTATTTTTTTTATTATTGTGGTAAAGTATACATGTCATGAAATTTACCATTTTAACCATTTTTAAGAGTACAGTTTAGTAGCGTCAAGTACATTCACATTATTATGTAACCATCACCATCATCCGTCTTCAGAAGTTGTTTTCATCTTGCATCACTGAAACCCATGCCTAATAAACAATAACTCTCTTCCTTCCAGTCCCTGGCAACCACCGTTCTACTTTCTGTCTCTGTGAATTTGACTAAGTACTTCATAAGTTGAATCATACAATATTTTTCCTTTTGTGTCTGGCTTATTTCACTTAGCAAGTGAAGTCTCCAAGGTTCAGCTGAGTTGTAGCATGTGCCAGAATTTCATTCCTTTTTAAAGCTGAATAATAAGCCACTGTATTTATATACTCCTACTATATTTTACTTATCTATTTTTTGATGGACGTTTGGATTGTCTCCTCTTTTTGGCTATTGTGAATAATGCTGCTATACACATGGGTGTACAAAAATATGTTCGAGTTCCTGCTTTCAATTCTTTTGTGTATACTCAGAATTGGAATTGCAGGATCATGTGGTAATTTTATGTTTAATTTCATGAGGGACTACCATACAGTTTTCCACAGTGGCTGCACCGTTTTACATTCCCACCAGCAATGAACAAGGGTTCTAATTTCTCCACATCCTCTCCAACCCTTCTTTTTTCCTGTTTATTTATCTATTTATTTATTTTATAATAGTCATTCTAATGGGTATGAAGTGGTATTTTATTGTGGTTTTAATTTACATTTCCCTAATGATTAGTGATATTGTACATCTTTTCATGTGTTTATTGGTCATCTGTAATATTTTTTTTTGAGAAATGTGTATTCTAGGTTCTGTGCCCAAATTTTTTACTGGGCTGTTTCTTTTTTTTATTGTTGAATTGTAGGAGTTCTTTATATATTCTGGATACTAATCCCTTATCAGATGTATGATATGCAAATATTTTTCCCCCCAGTTCTGTGGATTACCCTTTCCCTCTGTTAATAGTGTCTTTTGATGCACTAAAGTTTTAATTTTGATGCAGTGCCTTTATTCTTGAATATGGCTTAGCATGGCATAATATTCTTGGGTGATTCTTTCTTGTAGGATTTTGTAGGTGTTGCTTCCTTGTCTTCTGGCATTAGATGTTGTTGTGGAAAAGGCAGACCTTTCCCCTTGCAGATAATTTGCTTTTACTGCTTGAATGCCTCAGAAACTCTCCTTATCTACATCTTACCTTTTTTGTTTTAATTAGAAAAATAATTACAGAAAACAAAAAATTCAGAGACTAGTATCACAAACTCATGTGTACCCACACCCAAAATTAACTAATGTTAATATTTTGTCATATTTGAGTCACACAGTATTTTTTTTTTTATTGATATTTTTATATGCACATAGTTTAAGACATTTCTTGGGTTGGGTTCTGAGAAACAGACCTGAGGTGAGGATTCATGGCTAAGTGATTTATTCAGGAAGTACTTGCCGTGGAACCCAGTGAGGGAGTGAGAGAAACAGAGAGGGAAGCGGGCGAGGAGAAAGAGCACAGCAAAGATGGGATTTCAGGTGGAGTCCCAGCCACTGCCTCATCCTGCGGGAGCTCTGCAGAGTAAATTACACGGGAGCTCTGGAGAGTAAATTACTCCAGAGTTTGTCCTGCCTCAAGGCAAAGGAGCTGGGCTTGAATCTGATGTTGAAATGTATTAGCATAAGGATATTTTCCCCTGTCCTCATCATTTTAGGGACTGCAGAATATGTAGTGATGTTCTACATTTCATTCTTGGAATTGATTTTTAGTGACTTTTCTTTCTCGGTTTTCTTCAATAGTCTTGCCAAGGAATTTATTAATTTTAGGGGTCTTTATAATGATTTTTGATTTTTTTGATTTGTTGATGCTCTTGCTTACATTTTAGTTTTCTATTTCTTGATTGCTGTTCTCATCTTCATTATTTTCCTTCTTGTACTTTCTTTAGGTTTCATTTGCTGTCATTTTTCTAATGTTTTGAAATAGTTTGAGATCAATGATTTTTCCAACTTTTTAAATTTATTTTTATTAAAAAAATTTTTTTACTGTGGTAAAATGTGTATAAGGATTGACATTTTAAGCATTTTTAAACATATAACTTGCTTCCTTCTAAATATGTACAGTTAAACCACAAATTTAGCCATTTTTCTCAAATTTTGGTATGTAATATATTCACTTTCATTCATTCAGAGTATTTTCTAATATTTTGGACCCACAGGCTATTTAAAAGCCTGTGTCTGATTAGTGTAATTAAACCAGATTTATTATGGTTAGTAATCTTATGGTATATATATATTTTCAGTCATTCTGGTCATTACATTTAAAGACTGTCTCTGAAACAGAATATAATCAAATTTTTAAAATTCATCCTGACAATCTTTGTCTTTTAATTGATGTATTTATCGTATTTGGGTTTTGTGTAATTACTGATATGTTCACATTCAAATCTTTCATTTTACTATATCTTTTTAAATCCATCCATCTCTTCTATTTTTCTCTCCATTTCTGCCTTTTTTGTGTTGATCAAATGTTTCCTTATATCTTTTCCCATATATGTTAATCTGTTAATATATGTTAATTTCATGCACCCTTTTCTGTTCTTTTAGTGATAACTCTAGAGCTTGAAACATGTATCTTTGACTTATCAAAGTCTAGTATTAGTTGGTCCTTCTGTCCTCTTCCTAGATGACTCAGGATCTTAGGATACTTTAATGCCATTTATTCCTCTTCTGACTCATATGCAGTTGCTGTCATGTATATTAACTCCATATAAATATTTTAAACCCCACCAGCCATTATAATTGCAGTTTACACAGTCATCTTCATTTAGATTTACCCACATGTTTACCATTCTTATTTTGCTCTTCATTTCTTCATCTCCAAGCTTCCTTTAATTTTAAAAATACCCTAAATATTTCCTTTAAGACTGGTCTGCTGGGGGCCGGCCCGTGGCTCACTCGGGAGAGTGCGGTGCTGATAACACCAAGGCCCCGGGTTCGGATCCCATATAGGGATGGCCGGTTCGCTCACTGGGTGAGCGTGGTGCTGACAACACCAAGTCAAGGGTTGAGATCCCCTTACCGGTCATCTTTAAAAAAAAAAAAAAAAAAAGACTGGTCTGCTGATGATGAATTCTCTTATTTTTGTCTTTATGTCAGTTTCATTCATGGAGGATACTTTTGCTTTTCTAGTTGTACTTAGTGGGATGGTTGGCCTATATTACCTATCCCACCTCTTTATCATACTTTTAAATTTGGCAACATATAGTTATTTCGCTTCAGTCTTGCCTGATGTGTTGTACATGCTTCATGACGAGGTACCCAAGTAGTACAGGTAATATTCTATTAAATCTTTCTTCATGTGAAGTATCCTTATGTTTAAGAATTTATTTAACAAAAATAAAGTCAAACTAAAACAAAACTCTTATTGTATTTGAACATTTTTGTGTCTGTTGCTAGTATCTGAGAGGACCTGGTTATGATTCTTAGAAAAGAACAAGCTATTTGTCCAGTAGCTCTGAACATTGAATTCATGGGGAAAAGATAACCTAGATAATCTCATGCATGATGTTGGTTTGTGTGGGGGTTGTTACTGGGGAGGGGGCCCAGGTGATTCCTGAAATAGGCTCCCCAAGGGTCCATGATTTTGGTGCCATCTGTTGGTGCCAGCATAGGTGCTTTCCAGAACATGATTTGTCTACACTCTGGGAATTTTTATTTGAGCTTCTTAAATATACTAATATCTTATGATCAAAATAGCCCAAAGTCCATATGGGCAGTAGATTTTAGACACTGGGCATCATGGAATAACTTCTTATGCCTTGCTTCTGTGTCCACACTGCTGATCTGAATGTGCAGTGAAGATGCTGTCTTAGTCCATTTGTGCTGCTATAACAAAGTACTGGAGAGTGGGTAATTTATAAAGAAGAGGAATTTATTTTCTCATAGATCTGGAGGCTGGGAAGTCCACATTCAAGGCACTGTCAGGTTTGGTGTCAGATGAGGGCTGCTCTCTCTGCTTCCAAGATGGTGCCCTGTTGCTGTGACCTCTGGAGGGGACAAACACTGTGTCCTCACATGGCGGAAGGGCAGAAGAGAACAAACCCATTTCCTCAAGCCCTTTATAAGGGACCTAATCCCATCCAGGAGGGCTCTGTCCTCATGACTTAATCACCTCCTAAAGGTCCCGCTCTTAATACTATCACATTGGCAATTAGGTTTCAGCGTGTGAATTTTGGGGGAACACATTCAGACCGTAGCAACAACCAAGTGCCTTTTATTTTGTTCTATTTTTAAGTTACACGTTGTGTGTATATTTCTCACTTTCTGGAAAATAATGCTGTTCTGTAGCAGGACTATGAAGAATCTGACGTCAGTTATAAATGTACACATCTAATGATTTGCTTCCAAACTGTCAGTCATTTGTCACCAGTAAGCTCCCAGTTTGGCTCCCAGGGGCCAGGCAGATGATATGAATCCTCTTAATGGCTGGCTGGGGACTGCACAAATGGGAGGACACATACCTTTTAAAAATTAAGGAGCCATAGTTAGTTTTACTTACTACTATGCTGTGATGTGAATCCTATTTTGATTTCCTCTTTTATTTTCCTGAGAAATCAGAAATTTAGATTTTTAAGTGAAATATCCTTATGTTTAAATCTTAGCAAATAATTCTTTTTTTCTTTTTCTTTCTTTCTTTTTTTTATTGCTTATTTGGTAAATTATACCATCATAGTTAATTAGATCAAACCCGCAGGCCAGGTTCCTCATGGGAATCACCAGTAGTTAGCTTCTGTTATCATTATGGAGGGCACTGTTCTCATTCTGTGCTGAAAGGGCACTGAGAATCCCTCCTCCAGGGTGGGGTTGAGGATGGCTGTGAGACCTGAATGAGATCGACATTTGCCACAAATCACTTCATGTGGAAGCCTGGGTGTCATCACAGTACCTCCTTTCTCCCAGCACGTTGTCACCTGCCAGGTCCTTTTGATTCTAGTGCCTTCCTCTTCCAGACACTGGTAGTATCTAGTCCAGGCTCTTGTCTCTTGTCTGCACTATGTCAGTGGTCTTCTAGTTGTGCTCTCTGATGTGAGGCTCCGCTCCCTCAATCCTTTCCCACACTCCTGCCAGAGTAATTTTTCCAAAATACAATCTGCAAAAGTCACTCCTCTGCTTAAAAATGTTCCAGTAAGTCAATAAGTTACTGTGCTGGAAAGCCTCTCCTGGCCCTCCAGATCCACTCTCCACCCTTCCCCACCCCATGCTGCACCCACCTGGAGGCTGACCTGTGTGCACGGCATCAATGTCTCCCTCGCCCTCTGGCTCCTGGCTAATGGGATTGGAGAGAGGTGTGTTTCTTTCCCCAGCTGTCTGTTTGTGGGTGGCTGTGGGTTGTCATTATTGATCTTAGCTCCTCTCAGGCGGCTCTGTAAACACAGCCTCTGCCTGCCCTTGCCCCACCTAGCAGGCAGGGCTCGAGCAGACCATGAGCATCGCCAGATTCACAGTCTAGCTGGTACCAGCCCGAGTGCTACGCCAGCCCTCGTGGTCTCCCTGTACCCTGTCCACACCTGAGTGAATAGCGTGTTTTTACAGTGCTCCTCAAGCAGGACTTGGCAAATGTGTTTATGTTTGGGGAATAACGAGAAACATGATGTGCTTGGAGTGTGGGATATGGTGAGCTGGACCTGCAAGAGATGGAGCTGGAAAATGAACAGGGTAAGGCGCAGAAAGCCTAGAGCTGCAGGACAAGTGTCCTGAGGAATTTGTGAAGGGCTTTAAAGGTGGCAGAATAACTGTCTAGGAAAGAGTAGACCAAATCCCAGAGGTCATTGACTATCAGGGTCATGAGTTGTGGATATATATCTTTTTCAGTAGAAGATAGAATGGACTAGAGAAGGGAGATGTGAGAGGCAGGGGTGTGGTGTGTTTCTCAGCACACAGCCTTAGATATATTAGTATTTAATATATCCTGGTTGAACTGAATTGTTGAGTCTGTGTGACAGCTTGAGTGACATTTTTATGTCATTCACCCAATTCATATTTCTAAATTTTTGTTGTTACAGACCTTATGGTAGTATTAACCAGAAAGTATGTATTTACTGTTAACAAAATCAGGGTTGTTTGAGATCTCCTTAAATAACCTTTGTGGTAACATTGGAATGAACATTTATTTGATGTCTGGGAAGTAATATCCCAGTGGAACTCATTTTATTTTGGGTTGTTTTTAATATGGAGCTGTTAATATAGCATTTCCAATAAGTGACCTTATATGTGAAATCTGTGTTTAATTACTAATGTTTTAGCAAGAGTAGTTGAACTGTACTATTTATTATAAGTCATAGATTTAGGGACTTGACAGGAAAGTATTTTATGATTTGATTTATGCATGGAGATCCAAGAAAGGCAAGCAGTACTCTGGTCTTTATGAGATTGTGAACACACTTACTCCTATAATATTCTTGGTCTTTACCAGTTCATTATATAATCAGTAAACAGTATCTTTTTGTAATTTTTCATCCAGCGTATTCCCTAGCTAGACCTTTACTTAGAAAAATATGATTTCCTAAGAGATCTTTAAGACTGCTAGTTTTAAGCAAATGACACACAGTACGTATTGCTTCTTGGGTTGTGTTTTCATAGGTTTCCCTTTAGTGTTTATTTTTTCTCTTAAAAAAAATGAACTTTTATTGAGTGTTTTGTTGCACAAACTATACAAAGTCATTGTATGACATTAGAAAATATAGATGAGCAAAGAGAAAAAAATTAAAAGTGTTTGTAATTCCATCACAATTAG